>NW_026971358.1:12500-14280 GCF_963678635.1 Symsagittifera roscoffensis | reverse complement strand
CTTCGTCAGTTTTGGACCTCATTTTGAGCTTGTTTACGGCTCGGGTCATAACTTTTGAACCACTGGTTGCACAGCTCCCATCTTTTTCATGCAGCTGACCATCAAGCATATCTAACTTCGCTAAAATTGAAAGTGAGCTGTGCGAGCACTCCTTCAAGCTCAAACAAGCGTTTTAGAGCCCTGAGACCCCCATTTTTCAGCTCAAAATAGGGGTCTTCCGCTTCGATCAGTCGCTCCTGCAGCTCAACCAAGGGTCGCGCAAGCTCATCTAAGGTGGTTCTAAGACCTATTTTTCACGAGGAAGCGAATGGGCTTATCCCGGAAGCTCTACGAGCAAGCTTTGTTAATTTTCAAGCCAACTGAAGCAACTTCGTCAGTTTTGGACCTCATTTTGAGCTTGTTTACGGCTCGGGTCATAACTTTTGAACCACTGGTCGCACAGCTCCCATCTTTTTCATGCAGCTGACCATCAAGCATATTGACAAAATTTGACTCCTAAATGAGTATTACTGGCACAAAAGAGTTAAAAAAAAAAAAAAAAAAAAAAAAAAAAAAAGCTAGGTGTAGTAACATTGTTACTGGTGCTTATTCAATCTTTTCTTCCTTCTCTTCACTGGTTCATCTCTTTAACACTGCCCAGCTTTTAGCTCGTGAAAGAGCTCAGACCGACTGCTACTGCTGATAGTTAACTCCTAAAGCAGTTCTTCTAGGTACTAGCGTTAGTTAGTACCTACTTGCTTTCTGATCGGTCAGTGTCTTTAATTGGAATGAAGACCAGGCAGAAGTAGGCCTCCGAGCATCCTGGTGCTCTCCCAGTTTCTGACGTTGGGACTTCGCTGAAATTCGTTTACTTGCTACTTAACCGTCTTTCGGCTATCTTTCGGGTACTTGCTACTTTTACTTGACCGTACATCGTCACCGCCTTGAGTCAAGCTAACTTACTTAACTTAACTAAGTTAACTTGACTGACTTGCTTGAGTCTAAGCAACTCTAATCAAGCCTTCTTTCGGGAATCTGACTCTCTCTTAATATGATGCACCACAGAGCAAGGTACTTTGACTGGGAGCCAATCCCCAGTCTCATGCTATCATGCACCACCGTCTCTCTTGCCATCATGGACTTTCTAAGGATCACCATGAAGGATCACCTTGAGTCAACCTAACTTGCATCAGGTTAACTCTCTTTAAACCATCTTTCGGGAATCTAAGGTGATCCATTACGGACTACCTTGAGCTAATCTAACCTTAGTTAGATCAACTCTAGATGGACCATCTTAGATGGACCATCTATCAAAGGATCACCAAGAAGGATCACCTTGAGTCAACCTAACTTGCATCAGGTTAACTCTCTTTAAACCATCTTTCGGGAATCTGAGGTGATCCATTAAGGACTACCTTGAGCTAATCTAACCTTAGTTAGATCAACTCTTAGATGGACCATCTTAGATGGACCATCTATCAAAGGATCACCAAGAAGGATCACCTTGAGTCAACCTAACTTGCATCAGGTCAACTCTCTTTAAACCATCTTTCGGGAATCTAAGGTGATCCATTAAGGACTACCTTGAGCTAATCTAACCTTAGTTAGATCAACTCTTAGATGGACCATCTTAGATGGACCATCTATCAAAGGATCACCAAGAAGGATCACCTTGAGTCAACCTAACTTGCATCAGGTTAACTCTCTTTAAACCATCTTTCGGGAATCTGAGGTGATCCATTAAGGACTACCTTGAGCTAATCTAACCTTAGTTAGATCAACTCTTAGATGGACCATCTTA
>NW_026971358.1:0-7500 GCF_963678635.1 Symsagittifera roscoffensis | reverse complement strand
TTAAGTGTTCTATCCAGTCCCTAAGGATCTGACAGATACACCAGTAAAAGAACCGGATCAATCCGAAGACTGATCACTCCTACGATCGGATTTCTCCAAAAGTAAGTGTTCACTCGATTAGAACAAAGCCAACCGCAGTCGGACTTTGAGCTGTCTCGACCACCCTGTTCTTAAGCATTTGGGCCTTCGCTTTCCTCAGTCTTTCTCTTACAACGGCAAACTGAAGATCGAACACTGTTTAAACGCGCTCTCAATGCAATCACATGTATCACACCGGTACTACATCTGAACAGCTCTTTGATCAACAGAATACCCAAGTTCGAGCGACTTGCTTAAGTGTTCTATCCAGTCCCTAAGGATCTGACAGATACACCAGTAAAAGAACCGGATCAATCCGAAGACTGATCACTCCTACGATCGGATTTCTCCAAAAGTAAGTGTTCACTCGATTAGAACAAAGCCAACCGCAGTCGGACTTTGAGCTGTCTGGACCACCCTGTTCTTAAGCATTTGGGCCTTCGCTTTCCTCAGTCTTTCTCTTACAACGGCAAACTGAAGATCGAACACTGTTTAAACGCGCTCTCAATGCAATCACATGTATCACACCGGTACTACATCTGAACAGCTCTTTGATCAACAGAATACCCAAGTTCGAGCGACTTGCTTAAGTGTTCTATCCAGTCCCTAAGGATCTGACAGATACACCAGTAAAAGAACCGGATCAATCCGAAGACTGATCACTCCTACGATCGGATTTCTCCAAAAGTAAGTGTTCACTCGATTAGAACAAAGCCAACCGCAGTCGGACTTTGAGCTGTCTGGACCACCCTGTTCTTAAGCATTTGGGCCTTCGCTTTCCTCAGTCTTTCTCTTACAACGGCAAACTGAAGATCGAACACTGTTTAAACGCGCTCTCAATGCAATCACATGTATCACACCGGTACTACATCTGAACAGCTCTTTGATCAACAGAATACCCAAGTTCGAGCGACTTGCTTAAGTGTTCTATCCAGTCCCTAAGGATCTGACAGATACACCAGTAAAAGAACCGGATCAATCCGAAGACTGATCACTCCTACGATCGGATTTCTCCAAAAGTAAGTGTTCACTCGATTAGAACAAAGCCAACCGCAGTCGGACTTTGAGCTGTCTGGACCACCCTGTTCTTAAGCATTTGGGCCTTCGCTTTCCTCAGTCTTTCTCTTACAACGGCAAACTGAAGATCGAACACTGTTTAAACGCTCTCTCAATGCAATCACATGTATCACACCGGTACTACATCTGAACAGCTCTTTGATCAACAGAATACCCAAGTTCGAGCGACTTGCTTAAGTGTTCTATCCAGTCCCTAAGGATCTGACAGATACACCAGTAAAAGAACCGGATCAATCCGAAGACTGATCACTCCTACGATCGGATTTCTCCAAAAGTAAGTGTTCACTCGATTAGAACAAAGCCAACCGCAGTCGGACTTTGAGCTGTCTCGACCACCCTGTTCTTAAGCATTTGGGCCTTCGCTTTCCTCAGTCTTTCTCTTACAACGGCAAACTGAAGATCGAACACTGTTTAAACGCGCTCTCAATGCAATCACATGTATCACACCGGTACTACATCTGAACAGCTCTTTGATCAACAGAATACCCAAGTTTGAGTGACCTCCCATCATCAATGGGGGATTGCATTCCTATCTGACATCGGGGTCAACAGCATCAATATACTTGATACTGCCAATTTAAACCATTAAAGGCAATTTTCATGATGCAGATAGAGCAATTCAATCTACGCTTTAGGTCATCAATTGTAGCTTCGCATCCGCCTTCTCAGGCAGACGCTTGAAACCAGGGAACTGAACACACTGTTCCTCTCGTACTAAGTGTTACCCAAGCATAGATCACCCTGTTTTTGAGCGTTTGGGCCCTCGCTTTTCTCAGTCTTACTCTTACGAAGGCAAACTGAAGATCGAACACTGTTTAAACGCTCTCTCAATGCAATCACATGTATCACACCGGTACTACATCTAAACAGCTCTTTGATCAACAGAATACCCAAGTTCGAGCGACCTCCCATCATCAATGGGGGATTGCATTCCTATCTGACATCGGGGTCAACAGCATCAATATACTTGATACTGCCAATTTAAACCATTAAAGGCAATTTTCATGATGCAGATAGAGCAATTCAATCTACGCTTTAGGTCATCAATTGTAGCTTCGCATCCGCCTTCTCAGGCAGACGCTTGAAACCAGGGAACTGAACACACTGTTCCTCTCGTACTAAGTGTGATTACCCAAGCATAGATCACCCTGTTCTTAAGCATTCGGGCCTTCGCTTTCCTCAGTCTTTCTCTAACGAAAGCAAACTGAAAATCGTACACTGTTTAAACGACCAACAAACAAGCTTATCTAGGAGAAGTTACTCCTAAGCTACCATCTAAACAGCTTTTTGATCAACAGAATACCCAAGTTTGAGCGACTTCCTTTTGGCGTCAACAATGACGAGGCATTTGGCTACCTGCTTTTGGCGTCAACAATGACGAGGCATTTGGCTACCTGCTTTTGGCGTCAAAAATGACGAGGCATTTGGCTACCTGCTTTTGGCGTCAAAAATGACGAGGCATTTGGCTACCTGATTTTGGCGTCAACAATGACGAGACATTTGGCTACCTTCTCTCTTGCTATAATGCACCACTGACTCTCACTTGCTATCATCCACACCGAGCAAGCTACTTTGACTGGGAGCCCATCCCCAGTCTCAAGCTATCATGCACCACCGTTTTTCTTGCTAATGCACCACCATCATACTAAGGATCACCAACAAGGATCACCTTGAGTTAACCTAACTTGCATCAGGTCAACTCTCTTTGAATTATCTTTCGGGAATCTAAGGTGATCCATTAAGGACTACCTTGAGCCAATCTAACCTTAGCTAGACCAACTCTTAGATGAACCATGAAGGAACATCATGCTATCATGCACCACCGACTCTTCCTTGCTATTATCAACCACCGAGCAAGCTACTTTAACTGGGAGCCAATCCCCAGTCTCATGCACCACCGTCTCTCTTACTCACATGCACCACCGACTCTTCCTTGCTATTATCAACCACCGAGCAAGCTACTTTAACTGGGAGCCAATCCCCAGTCTCATGCACCACCGTCTCTCTTACTCTCATGCACCACCGACTCTTTCTTGCTATCATCAACCACCGAGCAAGCTACTTTGACTGGGAGCCAATCCCCAGTCTCATGCACCACCGTCTCTCTTACACTCATGCACCACCGACTCTTTCTTGATTATGCACCACCACCTTTCAGCAAAATCTCCAAAAAGATCTACTGCGTACCGGGTCATATTTAATGAGCTGACCGGCTCTTCGCTCAAACAGTGGCATTAGTCACTGATCCTTCCGCAGGTTCCCCTACGGAAACCTTGTTACGACTTTTACTTCCTCTAGACAATTAAGCTCGATCCGCTTCCACCTATTGCCAGGACCGAAGTCTCAGCGACGGGCTTCCGCAATTCTTGCTTAAACATCCAATCAGTAGTAGCGACGGGCGGTGTGTACAAAGGGCAGGGACGTAATCCCCAGTAGTTGTTGACTACCGAGTACTAGGAATTCCTGGTTCACGAATGCAAGTTACAACATTCGATCCCCTTCACGCTCATGAATTTTAGGTGATTACCCGGACCATATAGGCCAAGGTTATCCCTCAATTTAAATTCACCAGTGTAGCGCGCGTGCAGTCCAGGACATCTAAGGGCATCACAGACCTGTTATAGCCTCACTTCACTTGTGCTATTTAATTGCACATAGTACCTCTAAGAAGTAACCAATACTCTAACGAGAATGGCACTATTTAGATGATCAAGATCTCGTTCGTTATCGGAATTAACCAGACAGATCACTCCACTAACTAAGAACGGCCATGCACCACCGCCCATATAATCATGAAAGATCATCAATCTGTCAATCCTTAAGATGTCTGGACCTGGTGAGATTTCCCGTGTTGAGTCAAATTAAGCCGCAGGCTCCACTCCTGGTGGTGCCCTTCCGTCAATTCCTTTAAGTTTCGATTTTGCAACCATACTTCCCCCGGAACCAATAAACTTTGGTTTCCCGGTTAATTTCTTGCCAAGTCAGAAGAGACTTTGACAAATCGTAAGTTGGTATAGTTTATGGTTAGAATTACGAGGGTATCTAATCCTCTTCAATACTCTAACTTTCGTTCTTGATTAATGAAAACATTCTTGGCAAATGCTTTCGCAGTAGTTTGTCTTGCCACGATCCAAGAATTTCACCTCTAACGTAGCAATACAAATGCCCCCGGCTGTTCCTTTCAATCATTACCGCACTTTAGCCACCGGCATCAGTAAAACGCGGGTCATTCTCCATTATTCCATGCTTGATTATTCAATCCCAAAGGATGCTTTGAACACTCTAATTTTCTCAAAGTGAAAACACCGTTTCCACACCTCGTCACATTTAAGTGCAAGGTATTTCTTCGATGCGAAGGATGAGCGTAACGAGTGGAAAGCGTTAACTAACCACCATGTTACCGTTATACTCAAACAGATCCAACTATGAGCTTTTTAAACGCAGCAACTTTTGCATACGCTTGTAGAGGCTGGTATTACCGCGGCTGCTGGCACCAGACTTGCCCTCTACTCGATCATCAAAGGAGCTTTTGCATCCTTTCCATTCTGATTACAAACCATTAAGGCTCATATCATTATTTCTCGTCACTACCTCCTCGTGCGGAGAGTGGGTAATTTGCGTGCCTGCTGCCTTCCTTGGATGTGGTAGCCGTTTCTAAGGCTCCCTCTCCGGAATCGAACCCTGATTCCCCGTTAGCCGTCACAACCATGGTAGTCCGTTACACTACCATCATAGGTTGATAGCTCAGAAATTCGGAAGCTGCGTCCCCCGGCCTAAGCCATCTGGGATCTTTCAGTTACTTTGGATTCATCCGGTATGCGCCCGTACTTAGCAGGTCGCTCGGTGAATTCTTGTAAAAGTTCGCGACCGGAGTCACGCAATCTGCATGCATTAGCTGCAGGGTTACCGCAGTTATTCATCTGACAGGTAACTCAACTTTTAGATAGTAACTGATTTAATGAGCCATTCGCGGTTTCACTTTTGCAAGTTTCACTTACACATGCATGGCTTAGTCTTTCAGACAAGCATATGGCAACTGACAGGATCAATCAGTTTAAAGTACTTCGGAAGCTAGCTTTTTCAAACCGAACCCTGATTTGCAAGCTGCTACCTTTCCAGAAAGGCACACTAAGGTCAACCTTTCCCACGCACAAACTACTACTATCAGCATTTTAAACCTTCACGAGCTAAAGAAGTCTTGGACTCTAGAGGACTTAGGAAAGGCCGTCCTCTGACTAACTTAGTTAAACAGCATAGTTGTGCACCATTGGTACTGATACGGTAAACCATATCCAACTACACCTATAAGTAAGTCTTTCCTGGGGCACCAAGTCCAGGCTTATGCAAGCGCCACCAAGCACGTTTCTTTGAGACCAAGACGACTTCAACTCGACAGCTCACTTAGTTAAACAGCACGGTTGTTGCACCTCTGGTGCTGATACGGCTAACCATATCCAACCATACCTATAAGCAAGCTACTTTGACTGGGGCACCAAGTTCAGTCTCATGCAAGAGCCATCAAGCATGATTAGAACCTTCACGAGCTAAAGCAATCTTGGACTCTAGAGGACTTAGGAAACGCCGTCCTCTGACTAACTCAGTTAAACAGCATAGTTGTGCACCATTGGTACTGATACGGTAAACCATATCCAACTACACCTATAAGTAAGTCTTTCCTGGGGCACCAAGTCCAGGCTTATGCAAGCGCCACCAAGCACGTTTCTTTGAGACCAAGACGACTTCAACTCGACAGCTCACTTAGTTAAACAGCACGGTTGTTGCACCTCTGGTGCTGATACGGCTAACCATATCCAACCATACCTATAAGCAAGCTACTTTGACTGGGGCACCAAGTCCAGTCTCATGCAAGAGCCACCAAGCATGATTTGGTTTACACCGGTTCATAGTTATGCGCAGTACTTAGAAGCACCTTAGCTAAAGCCAATCCTTCTTTTCACAAACAGCTCAACGACTGATTGCTTCACTTTCAAGCTTTTCTTAGCCTTCTCGAGAAGAGACTTTGCTCAACTACACAAAGCCTTTAAGGCAGTTTTGGTTCTGCTTTCTAGTTATAAACTATCTGACCTTCGTTCTTTTCGAACCTTGGATGGTTCTCCTTACTGAGGCGAAATCGAGCGATGATACTTTACCAGTGGTCAAGTCTCATCAAATTACGCCTTTCTGATACGCTTTTGAGGTTAGGAAGTAAAAAAAAAATTTTCAAAAATTTTGAAATTTTTCAAAATTTTTTTGAAAATTCTCGCTACTACCCTCCCCCTATAATACACAGAAATCTCCTAAATGAGTATTTCTGGGGAAAATTTTTTTTTTTTCAAATGCTCACCATTTGCTCAATTTTTGCTCAAAATAACTTTTGAAAACACGCCCGGAAAGCCCTGCCCATGTACTTTCCAACGCTTTTTACCCGAAGTGAATCGCACAATTTTTTGTTGACCAAAAATGCAAGAGACTGAAGTGAAATTTTTTTTTTTTTTTGAAAAAATAGCAAAAGTCAATTTTTAACTCGAGCTGGAACCTAAACTAATTTTAGTAAAAAAAATTGTAATATACCATTAGAAAGCTATGCTCAAGGGCTTTCCAGCGGTTATAATTATATTAAAATTGAACAATTTTTTGTTGCCCGAAATTTCATTCTTCTAAACTTCGTCACTTTTTGAGCTCAAAATTGCAGTTCAGCCAAAGCGCTATAACTTTTACACCACTGGTCCGATTGGACTGAGCTTTCTACACCAACTAGCCCTCACACAGAGCTCTCTACGCTAAAATTGAAAGTTAGCTGTGCGAGCACTCCTTCATGCCTAAACAGCTGTTTTTCTGCAATTTCGAGCTGAAAAATCGAATTACAGAGTTTACGGCTCGGGTCATAACTTTTGAACCACTGGTCGCACAGCTCCCATCTTTTTCATGCAGCTGACCATCAAGCATATCTAACTTCGCTAAAATTAAAAGTGAGCTGTGCGAGCACTCTTTCAAGCTCAAACAAGCGTTTTAGAGCCCTGAGACCCCCATTTTTCAGCTCAAAATAGGGGTCTTCCGCTTCGATCAGTCGCTCCTGCAGCTCAACCAAGGGTCGCGCAAGCTCATCTAAGGTGGTTCTAAGACCTATTTTTCACGAGGAAGCGAATGGGCTTATCCCGGAAGCTCTACGAGCAAGCTTTGTTAACTTTCAAGCCAACTGAAGCAACTTCGTCAGTTTTGGACCTCATTTTGAGCTTGTTTACGGCTCGGGTCATAACTTTTGAACCACTGGTCGCACAGCTCCCATCTTTTTCATGCAGCTGACCATCAAGCATATCTAACTTCGCTAAAATTGAAAGTGAGCTG
>NW_026971357.1:0-36892 GCF_963678635.1 Symsagittifera roscoffensis | reverse complement strand
AAATAAATAAAACTTTGAATACAGTTGTTCTCCTTCTGGATAAACTCCAAGAACTAACTCGCCTAAACCAGTATACACTAGATCTATCGGGACTAGGAGATATAAGAGTAAGATTGAGATTGGTATTAGACCAAGAACTTGCACGAATCTGTCCGGCCGAAAATAAGATAGCGTGACGAACAGACGGTGTAACTTATCTGAAATTACTCTATGAGTACAGAACCTCGGTCATAACTCACATTCAAACCTTAGTTGGCGAATTCTGAACTTAATTAAAACGCGCGTTGATTGTTTTCCTTGACCTGTAGCTGAAAGGGGGTGAACGTTATTGGAAGTTACACTTCTTTCCCATGTTTAACGGCTGAGTCAACTTTATTCGGGTAAAGCCGTTACGTTCTGAAAAAAGTCAATTTTTGTTGAATACACTGTTGTCTAGAAAGATCATCCGTTATTCCGACAAATATAAAAACTGTAATGGAGAATTTGTTGAATAGATCTGAAGTCAGTTAGCTTAATATACGTTTTGAAAAAAGTCATTTTTTGTTGAATACGTGTCAGTTATCGCGATGTCATATTTCAAATCTCAATGAAGCTTAGACATGCAGACAGTGCACAAATAGCAGAAATAGGAAGGATAGTGGGAAAGCAATTCGGCAGACGAAGTCAATAGTCCCAGCCAATCGAGTCTGAGAGGATCCCCGGCTGTCGTCTTCTCCGTCTTCCCGCTTGGCAGCTCTTTGAGCGATCCACAAGACTACAAGGAATTCCACAACCACCAGTGCTATGAAGAAGAAGCATAGAAGATAAAACAGATGCAACATTGTAACATGGTTGATCTTGTTGAGGCTCATCTGGAAATTCAAAAACGAAAGAAGAAGCGCGAGAGATGAGATCAAGACGACCAGGCTTCGTCCAGTCACGTGATGTGTGTCGATCCAGAAACTAAGCCACGAAAGTGCTATGATGAGGATGCCGGGAAAATAGTAACGCAACACATTGTCCAATGCCACTCGTTTGAAGTAGAATTCAACCTGCAAACATAGCGACGATTAAATTTTAAAATATCAAGACAGTTTATCGCTTTAGCATGATTGAAAACTCCAGGCGGATATTGTTGAACAGTTTTTATACTTTTAAACGAATGAGTTACCCGGGTTGTTGTTCATAGAAGAAAAATGTTTATCATACTGTTTCATACATGAAGTCTATGGAAAAAATGCTTATCATGCAGAAACTAAAGTGTTTTAAAAAAATTTTATTGATTATTTTTGGTCTATTTGCCTCTTTTGAAGCTTTCTGGTTGATAAAAAATAAATAAGTTTTGTGTGAAAATTATAAGATAATCATTTTATCTTAGAAAAAATAAAACTTTCAAAAATCTTCGAAAAACGGGTCTGGTTAACTTTAAATAAATTTAAATAATTGGATCCTATCAACTATTTTCCCCTTTATGGTACCTTGTAACGAATCCCCCCCCCTAGAAAGAAAGAATTGAACGGTCAAGCATATACGAAACTTGTACCTTGTTAACTATTCCCCTCCCTTATTGCAATATGGGGAAATAGTTAACAAGATCCAAATAACTATTTCTAAGATACAGAGCGTTTTGACAATTAAAAACATAATTTTAGTTTCGGTCGGAATAAAAGCTTATCATATAATTTTGAAATATGAAAATTGTATGATATGCATTTTTTCATAAACAAAAACACAAATTTGAGGCGAAAAGTTTTATATAAACTTTTGGTTCCAATTTTTTTTTGTTGTATAAATATGAAACTTACGAAAAAAAGTTTTTCATTCAAAATTTGACTTTTTGTGTTTATAACATGTTCCAGGATGAGTTTTTCACCCATAAAATCCATAATTCATAAAAAGTGTTTTTTTTCGTAAACACGATTATTAGTTTTTTTGTTTCATTTGCTAAGATAAAATAAATTTGTAAAAAACAGGCCTTTTTTCTCAACCACCAAAATTATTCAATTAAAAATTATCTAGCCATACATATAAAGTTAAGTTTTGGTATATAAGTCCAAGTAAAAATATTTAAATTGACTTCTATGGCTAAAAAATGCAGAATATCAGCGTGGTAACTGCCGGTTACACTCTGGTTTTTCTGAAGACAAAAAAAAACTTTGATTAAGGTTTCGAATGTAACACAAAATTTGAAAACATGTTCCGCAGCAATGCTACAATTTTTTGATCTTCTTTGCTGTTTTGGATTCCACAAACAAGTGCTTAAAAAATTGTACCGTTCAAAAATGCTCCAAAAATAGGCAAATTTGCAGAATCCGCAACTGTATTTTCGGAATCGGGAACAGTTTATGGAATCCACATACAAATAATAGGAAGTGTATAGTTACATTCACCTGTTGCGGAATCCGCAACTGTAAGCGCAATCCGCAAGTTGTAAGTGGAAACCGCAAATTGTAAGTGAGAACCGCAAATTGTCAGTGGATTCCGCAAATTGTAAGCGGAATCCGCAAGCTGGAAGTGGACTCCGCAAATTGTAAGTGGAATCCGCAAATTGTAAGTGCATTCCGCAAATTGTATGTGGAATCCGCATTTTGCTTGCGGATTTCACTTAAATTTGCGAATTCCACTTACATTTTGCGGATTCCACTTACATTTTGCGGAATCCACTTACAATTGCGGAATCCAGAACAACTAGCTATATTTGCTTGTTGCGGAAACCATCGTTACAGCTGCTTGTACGCGGAAATCACGAAACTGTTGTACGTGGAATCCATGAACATACAGACAAAATTGTGCGCCTTTCCAGTGCAAAGTTTGGCCTCGTAATGTTTGTAATTTCATTTATGGCAAAAATTCTTGTCATAAAGTTTCATAGTACGAAAAAATGTTTATCAAACAATTTCATAGTACGGAAAAAGTGCTTAATCTGCTAATTTCATACACGTACTTCTGCTCAACGAAATTGTCTGAAAGAGTATGATGAGCAGTTTTTTTTCATATATGAAAATGTTTGACAAGCATTTTTTGTCAACCCGGGTACTTATCAATTGAAAGCTTCGACTTGTGAAAACGCAAATCTTGTGGCTCACTGATTCATGAAAATCAAAAGGTTTGTCTTAAAATCATTGACCTGTCGTCTTAATTATCAAACCCGGCCGCTATATATGAGGCTTCATTCATTTTGATTTAATTTCCTTTTATCAATCCCCATTTTACTGATTGGCAAATAGTCGACAAAAAGTTGGAGAAAAAACATATTCGAGACTAATAAAACAAAGTTTGGACGTTAAAAAATGTCTGCAAAATTGGCTTTTTCGACATGAAGTTAAAAAAATGTTTCATAAAACAATACTTCAAAAACACCATGAGAAAAAAAAACCTATTCCAGGTCAAAATAATCATTATGATTAATTGGCAAAACAAACAAAAAAAAATTAAAAAAAAAAGCATCTTTGAGATGGACAAATTCTAAGCTGTGACATGTGAAAATCAAATTTGTTGTTTTAAAATAAGCCCGTGCAAAATTTTTAGTGACACAATAATTACAGATCAGAGATCATAAAAATCAAATTCGTTTAACATCCCATGATTGGGGGCTAGTAAAATAGGGGACATTTTAACATCTTAGAAAACAGGAGTTTAGATGATAACTTTTCCTTGAAAAACTGACATTTACTTCTACGATCTAGTCACACCAAAAACAAAAAATTAGCAAACTCAAAAATGATCATAAAAGTTTTCAAAATTGTTTTCATACAGTTTTAAATTCAAATGGTTCAATGCATTTTTGGAACTCATGAATTATTTAGCTGTGATATGTACTGATCTTATGTGCATTTAAGAATACTCAAACTAATTTTTTTTGGAGTCTGTAAACAGTTTTCATCCAATTCTCGTAGTTCAACGAAAGCGAAGTTCTAACCTCCGTTTTTGTTAGTATCGTCCAATTTTCATGTCGTCTTTTTTTCTAGGTTGTAGTTTCGGCATTCAAAACTAGACACCAAGCATTTTACTTTAGGTTTTTTTTTCGGGTCGAAAACTTGACGACAATCTAATTTGACGTAAATAATAGAATGGAGTTTAGACGAAATTGCAGAATAACAATAATGAGAATTGCGTGAAAATGTTCTCAGACCTCCGTTAAATTTTGTTTTCAGGTTTTCTAAATATAATTAAATTTACCACACGTCATATCTGTATAATTTACGCCTTGATGCAGCTTAATAGTTACAATTAAAAATTTTAACATCTTTTTGAAATGAAAACATCGTCTTGTTTTAAAGTTTAAGTATTTTTTGCACAAGGGTGACCTCGTTTTCAAAAACTTTAGTTTCGAAACAAAACCTCATCGTCTAAATTCTGTTTCATTGAGACTGCCTAGCATGTTATGACGTTAGTTTTTACGAGTTTATATTTAATTTTCGTTCAATTTACGTGTAGTGAGCTCTGTTCTACTAACTAGTAACTAATACACAAGCAATCAGACGACACTAAAAACCTTGAATTATATGGTTATTTTTATTTGAGCAAAACTAGAATTCTGACAATAATCAGTGTTGACCAAAAATGGTAATCATGCAATTTTCATATATCGAAAAAAGCTAATCGTACACATTTCGTCCAATTCCATAAGTACAGAAAATAGCATGAAAGGTCTATGATTAGCGTTTTTTTTTCGTATACGAAAAGTGTATGACCAGCATTTTCCCATGAATCAATAAAAAAAAATTTTTTTTAAAGTTTATTTCCTAAAAAGTTGAGATGTGTTCGTGACCGCACACAAGTGAAAAAAACTATTCTTTTCTCAAAGCTAGAGTCACCAAAGGCATGATCGTTTTGCATTTACAACGCATTGGAAACTACCAGATTTGTGTAAAGGTTCTCTTCAAAATCCATGTACTTAAAGCATCAAGCTTTTATTTTTGGCAAAAATTTTCACAGATTATTTTTTTAAATTCGAATTTTAAAATACACACACTATGATCAGTGCATACATAAACATGCCATGCAAAAGAAATTGAAGTTTTCACACCATTTGAAAAAATTATCCAGAGAAACGGAAAAAAAACAGTTTTTTCTTTATCCAGTATTATGTTATGCAGACAAAAATAATTAATGTTTTACTGAAAAACATTTGTTTGATTTGCGGTTGAAAACAAAAAACATAAAAAATTGGGCAATTTCAGTCTTATTATGGAAAATGTATGAGTAGCTTCTTTGACAACTTTCTGTACGAAACACCTACTTTTATACCAAAACGAGAAAAAAATTCTCTGAAAAATCGATGACCACATTTTAGCAAAATGCATGAAATTTGTGAGAATAGTATTTTTTCATAGACTTAGATTATGAAACTGTATGATTAGCCTTTTTGGTTTTTGGAGGTCAACCCGCAAAGTAAGGGGCAAGCAAAGTTTTTCAAGGGGCTTAAAACTCTGGTTGACAAGATTAAAAAGAAACTATAATCCAACCGAAAATTTGTTAAAATCTATTTAAAACTGTAATTAAAATTTATAAAAAAAAATTTTAAAACAAAATTACGGAAAATACGACTTTTAATTAGAAAGTTTAATTTGCTTGTAATAAAATTGATGTAAAGTGGAGTTTTGATGTGTAATCAAACTTCAGACCCGATTACAAACCGGGTTGACCAAAAATCATTAATTTAGAGTTTTTCTTGCAAGAATATGATTAATTCTTGGAAAATTAGGCTCTAAGAATGTTACAAGATAAAGAACTGTTTTATAGGAAAATTGTTAGATAGTGAATTTTCTTACAAGTAAGTTGTAAGATGAGAGCTTTTCCTACAAACTTTGTTTGTTTTTTTTTTAAATTTCCTTACAACCAGTTTAAAAACGCCCCAACTGTCGCTGAGTTTAATAACCGAAACTCGTAGGTCGAACGACACGTTTTGCTACTTGAGATTTCAGAAAAACCCACTTACTTTACAATGTTAGTTTTTTTCTGACTTTTGCAAAATTTGTCGATCTTTACCTGAATTACTTACACAACACGCCGGAAGTAATATGACATAATTTTTCAAAGTTAGTTTTTTATTTATGATCTCCAAACCAAAATTTGAATCGCTTATTACATGTAGTTAGGAGATTTATTGAAAAAAATTCTTATTTTGGAGTTTTTAGTTCGAAATGTACATATAACCACCACTCTCTAAAATTTGTATGCATTTTTTACTCACTTGCAAATCATCAAAACTTCCGGTGACAAAATGCAGACTGTAGAAAGTCTGAGAGGGTTTTGAAACATAAAATTTAGCTCCCCTAGACGCTGAATGGCTCACAGTCACCTCACCTAGCCATCGCAATTGCATTTGATCATTGGTGTAGCCAAAGGACTCCATGATCAAAGGGCACTCCTAAAGCACATGCAGACGTGTTGCGAGCTTGCCAACAGTTGGTAGGTCTTAATACGAAATTTAGAGCCAGTTATCGCCGCAAAGTGGCGACTCGCGCCCAGCGCACCCACCGGCGACCTTAAACCGGAATGTTTTGTATTGGATTGTTGCTTTTGTGCTAAAATAAAAATTTTACGATAAAAAATTTGCATGCAAAATTTGACTATCTGTGTTTATACATTAGTCCAGGATGAGTTCATTACCCAAAAAATCTAAAAATCATAAGAGAGTATTTTATCTGTAAACACGATTATCATCTTGTTTCATTTGCTAAGACTAAAATAAATTTGTTTAAAATCAGGCTGTTTTTTTCTCAACCACAAAAAATTTTTAAACTAAAATCTATCAAGCCATATTCAAAAAGTTACTTTTTTGGCATATAATTCCGCGTGAAAAAAATTAAATTTACTTTAATGGCGAAAATCACCAAAGGCAGTTTATCTGCGTAGTAACTGCCAGTTAAACTCTGGAATTTCTATGACAAAAAATTCAGGAATAGTGTTTCGGTTGAAACACAAAATTTCGAAACAAAAGTTTTTCTATTTTCTTTTATGGAAAAAATGTTTATCATACAATTTCATATTATGGAAAAAAGCTTTTAATAAAATTTCATATTATGGAAAAAACGCTTGTTTTGCTATTTTCATACACTTCATTTTGCTCTTTTTTCATATATGACAACTGTATGAAAAGCATTTTTTGATAACCCGGGGAGCCAGATGAAAATTAACTTTAAATGTTTTTTTTAAATTTAACTCAAAAATTTTATGAGATGGAACTGGACAAAACACCGAGCCGGTGATAGAAAGTTTTCAGATAGACAGAATGAAATTATCAAATCTATCAAATTTATTTGTTAATACTGATAGAAATTTTATAGTACCCACAATGTCAGAGTTTTTTGTGGGTGAAATGGTTCTTTTTACTGTAACTCCCTATCATTTTAATTTCAATTTTTAAGTATATTTTAACCTGTCAAAAAGCACTAAAGTGAACAAATTTTGGTCTAAGCTAATTGAGTTTATGTGCATTACAGCCCCATTCTTCGGCCGTAATTTTGAATTTAAACTTTTCGGAGAATCAAGTATTGCAAAAAAATTCTTGAAATTTGCTTTTTGAAGCTTTTGAAAGTGTCTTAGGGCAATTCTAGAGAAAAAGTATGACGAAAATATTCAAAAAAGGAAAAAAATTTCCCTGCACCCAACATAAAATGAATAAAAAATTAGAATTTGCACCAACTACCACCTTTTATTGTCAATCAAAAATCTTAAGCTGTTGAACAAAATTGTATTGTTTCTATAGTTGATTACAGCGAATTTTCTTTCAGTTTTTGTTAATGAAAAGGATCGAAGACTTTTATTTGCAAGCAAAAGATCTATTACGAGGAGGAAAAAATCTTATTTTAAAAAAATTTGGTGGCGTAGAAAATTTAACGCAGCGTTCTGATAATACACTAAAAGGAACTTACTTTGGGTCAACTTAAAATTGCCTTTCCTTACCACTCCAACTTAAAATAAAACCCGATAAAATATTACAATTATAAAGTAGTTAAATAATAAAAACTTGAATCTTCAATTGAGAAAAGTCAAGATTATGCGAACTTCAAAATGTCCATTTAAAATCTGCTATTATCAGTTTTAGTTTGTTCTGGTTTTCTGCAACTTCTCTGCAGATACTTTTGCCAATCTTTCTTTTATTTTTTCAATTCATAGCCAATGCTTTGCAGATCCTCTTGCAAAAATGTAGCTTCTGGCTAATTGTGGGTGGTATATATTTGCTCAGTTTCAGTTTTGCCCATAATCTGTGTCGCCCATAGTCTCAATTTCCATAGCTTATCGACATACAAAAATAATCTTCTGTCATATTTGATGTTGCCTAAGGACACAAATGAATATGGTATTTGACTTTTCAAATAAGAAACTAAATATAAAATATGAACCAAATAAATGGGTAAACCAATCGCTCACAGAGCCGTTTATAAAACCACAGGTGAAATTTCTATTTTTTGAAAAATTAACTCATCAATCTCCAGAATGAAAAACATTTGTTTCGGACATGAATGATAAATTCACGGTTTGCTGAATGGCTGAATACTTCAAAATGCTTCACAAGTAAAATTATCAGAATGAATATTGGTTAAAACTGAAAATAATGTCGCAAAAATTATCTCATCAATTGGTCTTTAAAGTAATTAAATTTGACAGATCGAATCATTTCAATATAAATCGTTTTTGCTAACCTGTGTGTCGAAAGGATAGCTGTGGAAAGAAAGTGGACATCTGGAAACTACTTTTAGATTTCGCGAGAGTTTCACTTCTCCTTCTGAGTTGAGTCGAACGAATTGGGCCGAGTCAATCTTCGTCACTGATTTCGACTCGGGGAAGTACAGATCTAAAATGGGAAAATATTATCATCAGAGTTGGTGAGAACTATAGGTTGTGTTCGTTTCTCTAACTACCATTACTGTTATCTTCATTACAGTTTTCATCAATTATACTGCCCGCAGAGAATTAACATGGATAATAATCGATTATAGTGGATTTACATGGTCGGTCTCCTTGAAATACGAAAATAATCGATTATAATGGATTGAAAATCAATTAAAAACAAACAAAGTAGATATCATTTCAATTAATTATAATGGATTATATTGGATTATAATGAAATATAATTGATTTAAATTTAACAGAAAATAATGGATTAATTTAGATTTTTTGAAACAGTGCCGCGATTTTCCAAAACCGTGAAAGCAAATATTCAAAGTTTGAGCACAGCAGTCGCTAAATTATGTTTTACATTTGGCTACAACAAAAAGATGTAGTGTTTTCTACTTGTCTTTTTCTAACTGTATCTCTCTCTCCCTAAGTTACTCTCACTAACTCCTAACGTTTTACACTTCCTTCAGTTACCAAAACCATTCCCCCATTTACCCATTACTCGCCTTTACCGTAAAATTACGTGAAAGTTACCGTAAATGCGTGCCCCTAACCCCTCCCATAAAGCGTAAAGAGCGCCCACATACAGTTACAATTCGTCCCCCACCCTTTAGATCTCTCCCCCCCCCAAAAAAAAATTATGGGGAGTCAACTATGTGTGTTTTGAAAGGTTGGGTTGGGTGAGGGGGGTAGGTTGGGTGGAGTAGGTGGGGGAGGGGCAGGGGCGGATTTAGGGGGGGGGCGGGGAGGGCGGACGCCCCCCCCTCAGGGATTTGACCCCTTGCCGACCCAAAGGGTCCCCCCTCTGATACTTTTTCAGAAATCCATTTTTGGCTGACCGACCCTAAAATTTTTCTAAAGGCGCCTTCGGCGCCAATAAATGCTATTTTTGAGGGGGAGCGCGCGCCAAAAAAACGCATTTTTTTTGTCAAAATTTTTCAAAAAGTGCCCAAAAACGGCTTTTTTTGACTGTTTTTTCAAAAATTTGCCTGCGGCGCAGAAAATTTTGCCAAAATAAGGGCAAAACAGTGCTTTAGGAGAGCGCGAAAAATAAAAATCAATTTGGTCGACCTAAAAAAAAAAAAAAAGGTCGTCAAAATTTTGGAAAAGTTTTTGAAAATCCGCCCCCCCCTCGAGAAAATCCTAGATCCGCCCCTGGGGAGGGGGTAAATGTGATGTGTTGATAAATGCGGATGGGTGTAAATTTTGAGGGTTAAAATTGAGAAGACCTGGGTTTAATCTTTGAGGGATGTATTTGCAAAAATTAATTAAACGTGAGTACCCGCACTGACAGAAATAGTTTCCGGTCGATTTAAATTGATTTTAAATCGATTTTAAAACGATCCAAATCGATTAACCATGTACATATTACGAACTTAAATGGATTTTAAATCGATTTAAATCGATCTTTTTGAAAATTTGAAATCGATTGAAGTGTCTAAAAAATCAATTCAAATCGATTTTGATGGATTTTCCGACTCACTAAAATCCATCCGAATCTCACTTAAATCTATCAGAATCTCACTTAAATACATTTTAAATTGATTTAAATCGATCTTTTTGAAACCTTTAAAACAATTTAAGTGTCTAAAAATTCGATTTAAATCGATTTCGATGGATTTTTCGACACACTAAAATAGATTTTTTTTTGCTAACAAGGCGAAAAAAACAAACCCTTTGAAAAATTGTTGAAAATTTTTATTCTCGATTATTAAATGTAAACACTCGTGCCAGATGTTATAGAATTCAATAAAATTATCCACATAAATCAGTTGATTTTAAATCGATTCGGGTCAATTTTTTTAGCTGAGATTTGAGGTCAATTTAAATCGATTTTAAACCGATTCAAATCAGTTTTCATCTTTTTTGTTTTATCTTCGTACTTTTTTCATACTAAAATCGATCTAAAATTGATCAACTCTCTTTTTTATTACTAAAATTGATCTAAACTCAATCAGCGCACTTTTTTCATACTAAAATCGATCCTAATCCATTTTTGTCAGTGCGGGTAGGTACAAGTTCGAATAGGCTACACAATGCAGCTGCACATTTTTCACTAAAACGATTGGTTGGTTCCAAAGTGCATACTTGATTTTAATGCCATCAAATTTGATCATGAAAATCGATTTTAATCAATTATTGTTCTCGGAACCTCACTGTGGATAACATTTTCAAGTTTTTTTGTCAACTTCTGTTCAACATTTGCAACGACACCAAACAACTGGTGACTTACTTCCTGTTTGACTTTGGTGACTATCCTAGATACTTCGATTTAGGTCCAGATTCGGCTTCAAAAATTTTAACTTGGGGTTTCTTATTTAATTTAGGCGGAGATTAATTGTTAATTATAAATTCGATAAAAAAGTACTAATTATCGAAATTGAAATGCAATTGTGTTTTACATATTTGGCTATAGCGAAAAATTGTTTTTTTTTGTCTCCGCCATCCCCTAAATAATTACAAGAACTACCATCAATCTTACCACACTTCATTCTTTTACCACCACCTACCACTCCCCCCCCCCCCCCCCCCATTTGCTCTGACTTATAAAAACCGTAAAAAATATGCAAAAAATACCTTAAATGCGTGCCACCTAGCCCCTCCTAACCCAAACACACGTTTAACCCCCATCTCTCTCATCCTCTCACAAACCTTTGAGGCGATCAAACTTACAGGGGCTGCAATTAGTAGTGGTGGGGGGAGGGTAGGTATTGTGTGGAGGTAGGTGAGCGGATAAATGTGTGGATTTTTTTTGGGGGGGGGGGGGGTTGGGGGATGTGGGTGGTGGTTTTATTTTTGTATTTTTGGGCGTGTTCAACTTAGGTTTTAAAATTGAGAATACCCGGGTTTAAAATGTGATAGATGTGGTTTTGCAAACTTCAATTAAAAGTGAGTAGGTTGTGAGTAATGCAGGAAAGCTGCAAATGTTGCAGTAAAATTGGAAGCAATTTTTATAGATTATAATCCATTATAATGTAATTTAATTGGAATAAAATCGGTTTAACTTCTCTAAACAATGAACTACAATAGATTAGAATCGATTGCGTGGTCCCAATTTATAATCGATTTTAATTTGTTATCGATTATAATGGAACGGCATCTTTTTTGAATGTAAACTCACTGCGGGCCACAATAAAGTTCATTTTAGCATTAACTTTAAAAAGACGTAGTGATAATTTAAAATATAACCTGGGGTCCAAATATTGTCAGCAAAACTTTGACTTGTGATTTGAATTTGACCCAAGTCACTCGACACTTTCAGTCTCTCGTCTGTCCATTTTAGCCGCAAAGTGAATTCGGATTCCATCTCCATTGTTTCAGTGAGCAAATCAACACGTTCGAGATGTAATGACACATTGACTTCGACCGGCTCGCCTCCGAAGTCGGGTCTGAGTCTCTTGTCGTAGTTGTTCAGGATATTGTCGAGCTCTTCGCTCGTTTTAGTATACTTCGTATCGCATTTCGCCAGTGTGACAATCAAAACAACAGTGGCTATATATTTTGTTATTGCACCAAATAACAATTGGTTTTTGTCCATGATGATGATGATTCCTTAGCTGAATAAAACGACAATTTTAATGAGCTTCTGCAGGGGCGGATCTGGGAATTTCTCGAAGACGGGGGGAAGGGATGGACTGTAGCGGATTTTTGAACATTTTCGAAAAGTTTCGAAGTTTTTTAAGTTGACTAAATTGATTGTCTGAGCTCTTCCAAATTACTTTAGAGGATTCTGTTTAATAAAACGCTTTCCCCCTAAAAATTGTTATCTATTGACACCAAAGGCGCTTTTAGAAAAAATTTTGGGCCGGTCAGCCAAAAACGAAAACAACTTAAAAGAATATCAAATGGGTGACCCTTTGGTTGGTAGGGGGTCGATTTCCTGAAGGGCCGGGCAGGGGGATCGCCCTTCCCCCTAAATCAAGCACTCCCTCTAAATCCGCCCCTGAGCTTCTGCAAAATAATAAATGTACGGTTATTGAACCTTTTTGACCCCAAAAAATTAATAAATCGGCAAATTATTTGTTCAATATAAAATCGACGATATAATATTTGGGTCTAGGACAACAAGCCGACGGGACTTCAAGCCGAAGGGACTTGAGGCCGAAATTTAAACTTTACAAGCACCTCAAATCACTATTTTTTTTATCTGTAAAACGTTGCTTTTCAAAAATTTAGGCAGGTTTAGTCCATAATAAGCGTTATTCATGACAATGCACCACTTCTGATTGATATCCGTTAATAACATCAGCCGGTTTTTGAAATGCATAAATTATAAACATGAAAAATGCCTTCAACCATGTTTCATTTTTAATCTTTCCGAAACATCAATTGGAGGCTTACATTTTTTGAAAACGCCAATAACTAGTAAAGAAAGATCATGAAATTCAGAAATTCTTCAAAAAAAGTTTTCAAATTAATCATATTTCACGACTTTATAAGCAACTATTCGGCTTGAAGTCCCTAATTTTACGATTCGGCTTGAAGTCCCATCGGCTTGATGTCCGGCACCCAAAATATTTGACGTTCTAAATAGTTTGAAGTGTTGAATTCAGTACACGCAGATCTTCAGATTAATTCAGTATTTCACTTCAGAACGAGACAAGAATATGTCTTTTCTGTTAGACGATAAAATAGTTGACAACATACGATAATATATTTCAGGTTCTTTAGAGTTTGAAGTTCAATTCAGTACAAGCAGATCGTCAAATTAATCGGGTATTTCACTTCAGAATAAGACAGGAATATGTCTTTTCTGTTATACGGCCCAAAATGGATCGTAACATTATTTGGAAAAACTGACCATAATGCTCGAAGCTGATTATGGTTGAAATTATTTTGAGCGAAAAGTAATCTTGATTTTGTTTTAGAAAACTAGAAGTTCTAATAACAATTTGATAGTTTTGGGCCGTACAGGAGTGAGAAAAAAAACCGACAAGACACGCACACTGCGCTCCAGGCAAAACTTAAAGTGTGCGGTCTAAGCAAGATAACACAGTCGCAATTGGAATTAGAACCTTTCCTGGGCCTGGATTGGTCTGGAAATATGGGTGCCGGACATCAAGCCGACGGGACTTCAAGCCGAATCGTAAAATTAGGGACTTCAAGCCGAAAATTCTCTCTCCAAGTCATGAAATATGATTAATTTGAAAATTTTTTCGAAGAATTTCTCAATTTCATGATCTTTATTCGGTAATTATTAGCGTTTTCATTAAATTTAAGCCTCCAAATGATGTTTAGGAAAGTTGAAAAATAAAACACGGTTGAAGGTAATTTTCTTGTCTATAATTTATGCATTTCAAAAACAGGCTGATATTATTAACGGATGCCAATCCCAAGTGATTCATTGTCATAAATAACGCTTATTATGGAGTAAAATAGCCTATGATTTTGACAAGCAACGTTTTACAGATGAAAAAATAATGATTTGAGGTGCTTGCAAAGTTTAAATTTCGGCCTGAAGTCCCTTCGGCTTGAAGTCCCTTCGGCTTGTTGTCCTAGACCCTGGAAATAAATAGCTATTTATTCGCCGATTTGTTCTACTATATAGCTTGTTCTACTAAACATTGTTTTATATCGCCGCGCTGGTTAAAATAGGTCCTTTTTGCGCAGGTATGTATTGTTAAAGGCAGTTGGAAAGAGACTTGATAGAGGTGAAAATGTTGCAAACTCAAATTGGGGTTGCTGCAAACTGCTATATTAGATTTTACCCAGCAATCGAAATGCAACTGCTGCTGAATTTAATCCCAACCGAAATGAGGGAAATATTAAAGCCACCAAAAACTGCAATTCTGAATTGAACTGCAATTCTAAGGCTATTGCGCATATGAAATAGAGGTTATAGTCCGTACGAAAATACTTTTTGCGAACTTTGGTAATCCTGAATTTGGTAACCTTGCGGGTCAGAATTTCAGTTCAAACTGTCATACTGTTCAATTCTTTTGAAGCACCAACTATCCGTTTTCTAACATATAAGAGAAAAAAAGTGTAATGCTGTTCAATATTCGAAGAAGTTTTTGTTTTATCTGACAAGTTTAATCCTTCAACAAATTTGATTTAATAGAGTCATTGTTCTCGAACTGATTTTCTTTTGAAAAATGGCCTGAAAGATGTTCAACGGCCTTACTGAATTCATAAAACGATAATAAAACTGAAATGGTGATTTTTTCAGGTAAGGTTTTTTCTTCCGAAACATTTAAGCTGGAGTTTCGGAAAATATGTTTTCTAAACACTCAGATATCGGCAGCTTCTGTGTCATCCGGTCTGGATCGAAAAACCACCCTTATATGTATGTTATTCATATTACTAATAATCTTATGCTAAACGCCTAGACGGCTGCTCACTTGACCTTGATAGACAGAGTGGACGAACTCTAATTGAAATACGAAACAGAGTTGAATTAATGTTATCTGTCAACTATTCGTTTTATATCGCTCCGTTTTAGAAATAAGGTTTCTCGATCCATTCGGATTCAAGGATTAGAATATCATACCCTCCGGTATGACAGGGCGCAGCCAGCAGGATATTCCAAAAACCCACTGAATACTAACCCATTTTGGGAGAGAGCGTCGGCCGAACCACCACTAGAATGGACAAAGTGGGCAGGTATATTGGAGATGACTGTATTCGCAAAGGATGGGATCGAGATACGGAATTTATTGAGAGCCAGACCAACACTCGTCGAACACGCGATGCGCAATCAAGAGAAACGATTTGATTGGGAGAATCACGTCATAAAAGCACGGGAGAAAGGAGTACTTTGCAACTCATACAGATGGGACGAAGCAGGCGCAAGAGTCCAGAGTTACCTCTTTCTCTGTCTGGTAGCCGAGGGTCAAAAACAAGCTCAACAGAAATTACCTAAGAAGATATCTTGGTTACTAACAGAACTGTAGCGTTTGAGAGATATAATTTTATTTTCCGTAAACAAAAGAAGTCGGAAAGTCTGGAAAATTTTTATGCAGATCTCGTCGATTTAGCCTCACGGGCTGATTGTGGAAACAGAGAAGATGAATGGGTTAGGGACATGTTTACAGCACCCATGCACAACGAAAAAATCGCAGAAGATTTGTTAGCACAAACACGGACCCCACAAGATGCATTCGAGTAAGAGTAAAGGAATTGAACATAGTCGTACTATGAAAATAAACCCATTCGGGGGACAAACTACACCAAAACAAGAACCAATACATTATATAAACACTCGGGGTGGTCGATATAATTCTGCGAATAACCAAAACTCACAAAGAGGTCGAGGCGGTTTCCGCGGAGGACCATATCTGCGCGGATCACAAAACACAAGAGGACAACAAAAAATAACATTTTAAATAATTCAAAACAATGTTACAAATGCGGAAACATATACAATCAGAATCACCTGCAATCTTGCCCGGCGAAAGATAAAATTTGTTCAAAATGTGCGAAACGAAGTCGTTTTGCAAATTTTTGCAGATCTACAAACGTTAATTATTTAGGAACCCGGCAGGACGAAGAACAGGAAGAAATAGAAACAGAAAGCCTTGAAACCGAAAGCGATCTGGTGGCTTTTGCCGAGTTTACATCAAATAACAAATGGGATGAATATCAAATAGACAAATTCTCGGTTATGGCAATCGCTGAATCATTTGAGATCAAAAATACAAATCTCCTCTCGGAAGATGATCTGTATGACCATATTGTGAAACTAAAAACAAATTCAGAAGAATTCTTCGCTATCGCTGACTCAGTACGTCCAACGTCGTTTTTGAATGAAAAAACCGCATGACGCATTCAACAAAACGATAGATCAGCATTATTCAAGTGTATCCCACAGACGACACAGCAAGAAACCTGGCTTGTTATAGTGGTGAAACAACAAACCCGAAAGGACGATTGATTTTAACAATCAAATCACGAGGCTGGAAAATTCAATCAGCTCCGTTCATCATTGTTGATGATCAAAAAGCCAATATCATTGGACGCAACATTCTACCACAAATCGGTGTCAAGTTAATACAAGAAAAACACAAACAAAATGTATTGAATTTACGCGAACAAGAAGAATCGGATCCGTAAATTAAACAATGGGTCAAAGATATTTTCCAACAACTATGCATACATATTGGAAACTCAAAAAATTACATGATGAAAACTCAATTCAGTCAAGATTTCATGCCAATACAACAGAAAGGTCGACATATTCCGGTATACTTATAGGATAGATTTGAAGGGGAACTAAGCCAATTGATGGATCAAAATCAAATCATCAAACTAGATAAATGCTCGGACCGACAATTTATTAGTCCAATTGTAATCACAGTAAAAAAGGATCAAACAGTCAAAATCGCGTTAGATTCTAAGAAAATCAAAAAATTCATCCAGAAAAACAAATCTCAAATGCCTAACATTGAACTATTTTTGGAAAATATCGCGGAGATGGTAAAATCAGACAAATCCAAACAAACACTTTTCTCAACACTCGACCTTCGTTACGCATATTTACAAATCCAGTTGGATAAAACAACCAAAGACTAATGCAGCTTTAGGCTTATTGGGGGTATCGCTACTGAAACTTATCAATTCCAAACAGGGTTTTATGGCCTGACGGATATGCCAGCTGAATTTCAAAAAAGCGATCGACTTAATTTTTACAAATTTCACGAACACTTACGGTTATTAGAACGATATTTTAATTGTCACGAAAGGATCGTTGGATACACACAAACAAAAGTTGCAATCAGTTCTGAAAAAATTAGACGAGGAAAATTTGGCGATATCATCGGATAAATGTAACTTTCCATGCAGACAAGTTGAGTGGCTAGGATTTACTGTTAATAGTGAGGGAACAAAATCATTTTTTCTCAAAAAGACTGAGGCTATTTAAAGACTATCACCACCAAAAGCTTTTAAACAATTAAAAAATTTTATGGGTTCCATACATCAACTCACACTGTACATCTCAAAATTGGCATAAAACCGCTGCTGCATTACGCCCATTCCTAAAAAGACAGAGAATAACATATCACTTGAATGGTCCACAGAAAATAACACAATTTTTAAAAACATACTAAAAATGGTATCGGAGAAAACAAAAAACAAACACTTTGATCAACATCTCGATACTCGCATCTTATGCGATGCTTCAACTACGGGAGTAGGAGCTGCGCTTGAACAATTTTCACCAGAATGCTGGGTTGCCTGAGCGTATGCATCAAGTTTTCTGAACTCATAAGAGGAAAATATTCTTTTAATGAACTTGAACTTTTAGGGGTCGTGTGGGCAATCGAACATTTAAAATACTATTTATATGGTAAACATTTTACCGTCATCGCTGATCATCAAGCTTTAATCAGCGCTTTAAACGCAAGCGAACGATCAAAAACAAGTCAAAGCCGGCTCACACATTGGATTGA
Source organism: Symsagittifera roscoffensis (assembly GCF_963678635.1). Taxonomy (NCBI): domain Eukaryota; kingdom Metazoa; phylum Xenacoelomorpha; order Acoela; family Convolutidae; genus Symsagittifera; species Symsagittifera roscoffensis. Next base: position 18,677 of record NW_026971357.1, on the reverse strand, counting down.
CCGATTATTCCCTTTAACTTTGATATCAAACATCCTGCTATTAAACCAGTCAACTTTGATATTAAACCAGTCAACTCTCTACCGATCCAAACGATCTCAATACCAAACAAACAGAAAATGTTTTGTCTATAAAATTTCATTTTAAGGACAAAACAACGCAGCGATCAGCCGTAAAGATACCAGAGGATTTAAAGGAGGATTCATCCCAACGGAGCTTCAATCATCAGAGACAAGAGGACGAAACGAATCAACGGAAAACTGGCAGGGCTCATCAAATAGGGAAGAAAGCCTTTCGGACCCCAGATGGCATAAAAGATCTCCCATCAAGGGAAAGAAAGGATAACCTGAAGTACAAAATTCATCACAGCAAGAGCACACCAAACAAACAGCTACGCCCGTACGGGACGCCAGAGAGGCACTATCGGCTAAGGAGATCAATATCAGTAAAAAGTCAAATATCCCGAAGATCACCTTCACAACTACGAATACATCCGGAAACAGAACGGATCGGATCACTTCAGACTACAACATGAAAGCGACATCGACCCAAACACAATCGACTAATACAGCAGCAACTACACAAACATTTACATCCGAACCACGAAATACAACAACTTCTACACAAACACCCAAAAAAAGCACAGTCACGGATATCTGTGTCAGCCGTGTAGACTCGAACATCTGCGTACAAGAAGTACAGACACACAACATCGAACCACCAATAATGGGTTCCACGACGATGGAAACCAGTCACGAAATGATAACAGAAGAACTGGTCGCCACGGCGGAGAAAGCTACAAATACGGTGGAATCTGAGGAGGACACGCCATTGTTTAGACAAAGACTACAGCGAGTATTGGGCGTTCGATTCATCGCCGCAGCCACCAGGAAAGATCGAAATCTTCGCGCTCTACTCAACTTTGTCAAAAAGAGGGATTGTGAAGCAATCAAGACTTCCTACGGCCAGTACTGGTACAACATTAGAAACAGATTCCATGTCAGAGAGGTTTGCTTACTCATTTACGAAAGAATAGTCATCCCTACACTGTTGAGACAGACAGTGCTCAATAGTCTGCATCTGACACACCCAGGATCGGCAGCGATGCTGGACCTCAGTAACCATGTATGGTTTCCTCACATACATCGGGCAATAGTGCAGATGGCACAAAACTGCAAACACTGCACCGGGCAAGGTAAACATTTGAAACCCATCATCGGAAAAAAAACATTCATCCAAATAGAACCAGTAGTTGAACCAAATGAGGAAGTACAATTAGATTTTGCAGGGCCTTTTCTGGATGAACTAAATAGAGACGCATGTATTCCAGTCGCAATAGATAAGTGGTCACAATTTCCAATTGCAAAAGTTGTTACAAACACACTAGCGGATATTTCCATTTAATTTATGCAACGATACATTTCAAATAAAGGCTACCCCGAAAGATAAGATGTGGTCAAGCACAAACATTTAGAGTTGAAAAATTTCAACTGTTCTGTCATACAAACAATATTAACTTATTATTTGCACCGGTGGTTGATCATAGAGCAATAGGGGTAGTTGAGAGAATGAGACAAACTTGGAGCGTAGATTAGCGGTCATGAGAATTGACAAAACAAATACACCATACAAACTCGCCTCAGATGTAGCAGAAATTATCAAAACACTGCATAGCGTAACAAAAATTTCATCATTTGAGGCCCACATGGGACTTACACCACACACACCTTTCTCAAACGTAGCAACTAGTAGTTCCCCTAACAATTTGAATTGGGAGAATGCAAAACATGCATGTTTAGATCGCAAGAATCTTACAAAGCCGCCCCTACCCGCTGAAGCAATGCACAACAAACAACGATGGTCGGAAGATGAAGTAAATATCAACAAAAGAAATAAAAAACTCCAAATACCGCGGGACTTGACAAACTCAGACTTAACAACACAACAGAAAGACAGGTGCAAAAACTAAAGCTATAGAAATAGTAAAGGATTAATTGAACGTAAGGTAAAAGAGATTACAAACAATTCCTAACTAACTAATAATATTTCATCTCTAACATTTACACTTAAAGACAGTACATATTTACTAATTTTTGTTTTGATCGGCGCTTATTTGTACGCAAAATTACTACTCATTTGAACACTTTCAAGAGCTTTTGAGTTAACTATGAAGCTGTGATTAAAAAACGTGCGGCTAATGTTGTTCAATAACGAATGATTGTCATTATACAACACACCAATTTGAAAACTCTCAATAAGATTTTCCACCGCCAGCTGAAGATTTCTCCTTGTCCAATAAGTCCAGACCAAAATTGTTTCAGTAGACTGCGGTGTTGCTAGCTGAGAAAGAGTCGTTGAAAATTCGGATGGAAAATCTGGAAGTGCAGCTACGACAATCGAGAGAATCTGGAAACTCCGCGAAAGAAATTACAAGGTAAATTAAAAACCAGTTGTAACCACTTCAAATTTCTTAAACTAAATATTGAAAAACGAGACAGGTCAAAATGCTGTTTTTGGGCTTTTTTTGAAATTTTCACACCAAAAATCTTGTTTTTTTTGGGCGTGTGCGCTCCTCGAAATTATTATGAGTTGTTCTCAAGGCTGTACAGCAGTTTTTTGGGATTTTTGAAAAAAATGCTTGTCTCAAAATAGAAGCAATTTGAAAATAGAAGCTTAGGGAAGAGCTAAAACTGATAAAACTGGGGAAGGCTAAAACATCAAGATCGATTTGCTGACATATCGAGCTTAGAGATATCTGAGCATAGTCTAATTCGGATTTTTTTTCATGCTTCTCAAAACACGACTAACCATTCTCTATAAGTTTCACTGTCTTTTTAGATCTCATCGCACAAGCATCTAAGACAAACAAAAACAATTTAAAAATGTTTAAAAAAAAACTCTTTTTTTTTTGTAGAAATTTCAAAAACTCGTATAAACAAATCGCAGTATAATTGAAAAGCAGTAAAATTTACCCCCAAACAGCAGTAAGTTCTCCAAACAACCCCCAAAGCAGTAAAATTCACCCGCAAACAGCAGCAAATTCCCCAAACAATCCTCAATGCAATTAACTTCTTTTTACCAAGCAGTAAATTCAAAAACTAAACTTAACAAAAGCAGTAAAATTATGATTTCAATGTAGTAAATTGCAGATAAATTAAAAGAGTACTATTCCTTTTACATGTCGCTTCTTTCATACGTTTGAACCATTCACTCGCTTATAAAACTCTTTCCACAATCGCACAGCTCGCCCACGAAGGTTGTTTAAAAAATGAGTTTTAAGTTTTAACTTTCAATGATATTAACTTTAACTAGTTTTCACACGGTTCAAGCTTCCCTTTAACCCTATTGGAAGGATATTTGTAGGAATAACCAACGCAGCTAAAATAAAACTCAAAAATAACCACCGCAGCTTACTAACGTCACAATACCACAAAATAATAGCAGGACTAAGAAAGGAAAACCAACGGTACCCAGACCAGATTAAAACCAGAATAAAAATGGATAAACTATTCTTTTGAAGACCACTTTCAGGTCTTACCAAAAGCGAGTAAAACCCAAAAAACTCGAAAAATAAACCAAAACGAAAAGAATTGATTTTTGAGAAAAGGACACAACCAAAACAAAAAAGAGAAAAACGAATCATAAAAAGGAAACAAAAAGAGACTTTATACAAAGAGACCAGAAAATTATACCCTACGCCTGGTCTAGTTCACCAGAGGAACGTCCTGAGCATGCTCTATGGCCAGCCTAACCAACCGTGCTACACGCACGCTTTGTGACCCATACTCTTTTTTTTGACAATAGTTACTCAATGGTGAGCGACTCTTAAAAATAACTGAATTAATATAAAAAAGTTTTTGCGATGACCATTAAAAATAAATCATAACTAAAATAACTTTAACAAAGAAGTTTATATGTTTAAACTGTAAATGCAGTATAGATTTCGTAAAGCCGCAGAGACGAGCAGCAAAGAAGTTGACAACCCAAACACATTCCAACTATGGAATGGCAAAACTACTCGATTTGCTGCCTACAGTCACTACACTAAAAGGAATTAAAGTACGGACTCAACATCGCAGCAATTGAAACCCATTGAATCAAATCAATGGCCATCTCGATATTGATTACACATACAGATTCTAGTCACTTGGCACTTTACGCGAAAAAGTCAAACTTCACGCTACACCTAGTCTCGCCCTCAACTTAACAAAATCGATACCTCATTGCATCGATCAGAAGTCTTGACATCATCTCCCAAAAATACCACGATCAACGAAACCCATCTAGAAATACGAACATGAGAATCTTCATCCGTCCAACGCAAACGGCCACACTTCTTCCTTCCCCAAAAAGCCAATGCTCACAACTTCAAAAAAAAAACTAACATCCTCCAACCTTCACTACATTAAACATTTGAAAACCAAAAAAACTCTCTAAACCCCAGATGGGTGGAACCAGTTCTAAGCAATAATTTAATTTTGGTTATAAAGTTGATTCTCTATTTCTATAAAATATTCCTAACTAACTAATCAAATTTCATCTCTAACATTTGCACTTATTTGTAAGTGATCAAACTACTCGTAGTTTCAGCACCAGAACTATTTGAAGTAAACTTAGAATACAGTTGTTCTCCTTCTGGAAACTAACTCGCATAAACCAGTATACACTAGATCTTTTGAGACTAGGAGATATATGAGTAAGACTAATACCGGTATTAGACTAAGAATTTGCGCGAATCTATCCGGCCGAAAATAAGATAGCGTGACGAGCAGATGATGTACCTTATCCGAAATAACTCTATGAGTATAGTCAAAAGGAACTAACTCAAAAGACCAGACTGAACCGTCCCCCCAAAAAAATAAATATGTGAGCTGTAACTCTAATTTTAGATTGATTGCTTCAAAGATATTTTATGTAAAGACAGTACATGTTTACTAATTTTTGTTTTGGTCGGCGCTTATTTGTACGCAAAATTACTACTCATTTGAACACTTTCAAGAGCTTTCGAGTTAACTATGAAGCTGTGATTAAAAAACGTGCGGCTAATGTTGTTCAATAATGAATGATTCTCATTATACAACACACCAATTTGAAAACTCTCATTAAGATTTTCCACCGCCAGCTGAAGATTTCTCCTTGTCTAATAAGTCCAGACCAAAATTGCTTCAGGAAAACGCGGCGTTGCGAGCCCAGAAAGTGTCATTGAAAATTCGGATGGAAAGTCAGGAAGTGCAGCTACGACAAGCGGGAGAATCTGGACGCAACTCGGCGAAAGAAATTACGAGGTAATTTAAAAACCAGTTGTACACACTTCAGGTTTTTAAAACTAATTATTGAAAAACGAAACAGGTCAAAAATACCGTTTTCGAGCACTTTATGAAATTTTCGCACCAAGGCTGTCCAGCAGTTTTTTCGGGGTTGTTGGAAAAAATGCTTGTCTCAAAATAGAAGCAATTTGAAAATAGATGCTTATGGGAGGGCTAAAACTGCTAAAACTGGAGAGGGCTAAAAGATCAAGATCGATTTGCTGACATATCGAGCTTAGAGATATCTGAGCATAATCTAATTCGGATTTTTTTCATGCTTCTCAAATTTAGGTAGTTACTATCAAATTATAATTTTCAATAATGGAGCCAGCAATTGCTTTTCAATAGTAATATCTTTAAAAGGATATTATTTCGAAGAAAAATTTTCTTCGGTTTTTCAGTTTTCCAAATTATTTCATTTCGGTAGCTGCATATAAGCTTTTTTGCTTCTGTCCGCTAAAATTATACGTGTTTATCAGTTATTTTTAAATTACCTTTAAAAATTATTTCCGGTAAGTTTCATAGAAAAAAGGTTTTTTGTTAATTTGTTTTATCAATTAAAAAAACAATGTTTTTTTCTTTTTGTATCGCAAAAATGAGTCCCAGCAAGTGAGCCACATCAAATGAGTCACAATTCAGCCTGGTTCTACAACCTTTTGAAAATTCTCCTTCGCAATAAAATCCGAAATCATGCGTAACGAATCTCAGTGCACAATTTTAAGAATCTATTTGAACACGCAAAATTTACAAGGTGATAATTGGGTTCCTACAAAAAGCAAGTGAAGGAAATGGGACCTTTTTGTTCCCACAAAAGAACAAAAACGTGAGAAAACCTGCTGTAGAGTGATATCATCCTTGTTCATCTTGAACTCCTGCTCACTCTTGAAGCCCTGCAGGTCACTCTTTGCTCTATGCAGTTCCCTCTTCATTGGCTTGTACTTGCCCTCCAACAGCATGTTCAACCTACACAAAAAATTTTGTTGGTACAAATATTACAGTTGAGTCCTTGAAGTATAGACGATTTCCCTGAGAAACAATTATCAGCCTTAGAATCTTCGGACGCAGCGTCTAGATTTGATTTCTCACGTTTTTGTTCTTTTGCGGGAACAGACAGGTCCCATTTCCTTCATTTGCTTTTTCTAGAAGGACTCAACTGTAATATTTGTACCAACAAAATTTTTGTGTAGGTTGAACATGCTGTTGGAGGGCAAGTACAAGTCAATGAAGAGTGACCTGCAGGGCTTCGAGAGTGAGCAGGAGTTCAAGATCAAGAAGGATGATATCACTCTACAGTAGGTAGAGCTCTACAAAAAAAAAGAAACAAATTTGTATGAAGTCCGGGTGATTTTGTCCACGTGATTTTGTGAATTCTACGTGAACCTATTCAGAAATAAAAAAAAATTGAGTGTTTAAAGTCCAAATGATTTTCTGCGAGTTTGTTTCTTCGAAAAATTGATCGATTCAATGCTCAGAAATTTTTATAGTAACCATGACTGATTTCGAAACATTTTTTTCCTAATATAACTTTCACAAAGTCAATAACACTTTATCATAAAATGAATACTTTTTTAAAGTTTCAATGAACGTAGCAAAGATACTTATATGTGCTGGGTGGCATTGAAAACGCATCGGCAAAAAAGGATCATCAACTTTCCTCGAAGTAAGATTGGTTGAAAAGTTTGTGATATTTTGTGAAACGACGCATTTGAAGCAAACATGATTATATTTCAGCAACTTTTTTGCATTTGATTTGTTACTAAATTACAGTTTTTTTGTACGTTTAAAATTGTTCCTGAAGTTAACTTAAAATTTGCGATATTCATTCAAAGAAAAAAATTTTGTCTTCAACTCAATTCAGATTTTTGACGTCAAATATTTTCTTTTTGCGACTTTGACTGAAACAAGGTTGAAACTTTTATTTTGTGATTTAAACTAGTTAAAACATCACCCATTTTTGCGGTCATGGTTTTGATTTTTCAATGAGTATTTCAATGATTTTTCAATTTGCGTCAATGAGCATACTGAGGACACTTATTTTGATCTAGGTCGTGATGACATTTTTTCATTTTTTTATGAGATAAAAAAATAACTAGTTCATGCTCAAATTTGATTTTTCGGAATTTGACTCATGTTTTTTTTCTAATTCAACTCCTTGTTTCTTGTTCGAAAAACAAAACAAAAAGTTCACAAAAATCGCAATATAAATTCAAATTTCTTTCTATAAATTCAAATATATTTGTTAAGTTCAAAAGTTAAATTTTTTCAAAAACTTTTCTGGTTCCTTGTTTTCTGGCCAGTTTTATTTTTCTGGTTCTTTGCTTTCAACGACAAATTTCGGCACGAGTGTTCTCTGTTTTCACACATGCGTAGAGTAGTGTGATACTACAAGGATTCGTTTTGTTTTTCTAACCTAAGTCTCAAATAATGGTGCTACCATTGAAGGAAATTTTGAATTAGGAAACTGAATTGTATATTTAGAGGCATTTGATCACTAATAAGTTAACACAGTTGATGCATGTTTATTTTATCAAGTGAAACCGAAGAAAACTATTTGTCTCATACAACGGTACGTTGCAAACTTTTTTTTTCAAAATATTTTACAGCTCCGTTTATTTCGTAAAATTTTTGAAATGCATTAGTTAAACACAAACTGGTTTCATGATTGCCAATTTTTTTACCTGCAAAGTTAGCTTGGTTGCCTTTGCCTTTTATTCAAAGCTACTACAAGCATTTATTTTTGTGCATTTTGATTTTTTTGCTCGTTTTTGCTTGTCTATGGTATCTACATTCGTCAAGGGCACAATTGTGTTGGGCATTCAACTGGAAAACTTGATATTTGAGAACTGAGGTTTCATTCCTGTAGTTGTTATTTATCTTTCAATTTTCATTACTTTTCCTTTTTCTTTTTTAACTCTTTACCTCTTTTTTGAAGATACGCGGTAAAACTTTTTCTTTTGTTAGCTAAGTGCAGTTTTAGCTCAGTGTTTAAATTCAAATCAACTATATTTGGTAAGGGAAGATAAATTCTGCTTTCTTATAACAAAAGACTTATTGATACGTACAAATCCAAAGGGGCGTAGTTTCAAAAACTGATTTGAATATATATTGTTCCTGTTTTCCCAAATTACGTTATTATTATGAAAAAAACGGCATCATATTTAATTTTGAAAATTCAAAAATCTCTCAGGCAATATTATTGGTAATAAGAAGTTAAATTTTCAAAAAAAATCGTTGGGTTCAAATCATGGGTTTATTTTGATGATATTTTTGGTCTCCTTGCGATGGTTTCCAACTGTCCTGTCTATAATTTTTTAATGTGTCAAATCCGAGAGCCTTTTTCACAAACTTTTGATTTGCTGTCTGATAACTTTAAAAACATATGGCATGTTTCTAGTTTGATTGGTTACCGGGAGCATTGGCATTTCAGAGAACTTCACCGAGAGCAATGGCATTTCAGGGAACTTCGCCGGGAGCTTGAAAGCACAAAAGAACAACTTCAGGTCATATTGAGGGAAAAATCCGAATTAGATTACATGAGAAGCGAAAGTGAACGAAAGTCACATGGCTTGAAAGACGACTTGAAACGAGCTCAATGGGAGCCAAACACGATGGAGAAAGAGCTAAACACAATGGAGAAAGAGCTAAATACAATGGAAAAACACGTGAACGAACTTGAATTTGTTCGAGAAGAACGAGACTTGAAATTTGAACGAGAGTTGGAGAAAAAAAAGGAGCAAATTTCAGATTTGAAAGCAGAATTAGAACGATCCAACGACAATCGTGAACTTTTGAAAAATAGCTCAAGCAGGTATTCAAAGTTAAAGTTTCAAAAAAATCATGGCATCAAAAAATTGTTGGGTTCCAATCATGGGGTTCATTTTGATGATATTTTTGGTCTCCTTGCAATGGTTGAAATTTTTCAACAACTCTGTTCTTTTTATGTTTTTCTTCTTAATGTGTCGAATTTTGGAGCTTTTTTTCCCAAACTTTTGATTTCTGTCTGATAACTTTGACAACATAACATGGTTCTAGTTTGATTGTTTACCGGGAGCATTGTCATTTCAGAGAACTTCACCGGGAGCTTGAAAGCACAAAAAAACGACTACAGATCATTTTGAGAGAAAAATCCGATTTAGAGTACATGAAAAACGAAAGTGAACGAAAGTCACATGGCTTAGAAGACGACTTGAAACGAGCTCAACAGGAGCTAAACACGATGGAGAAAGAGCTAAACACAATGAAGAAATACGTGAACAAACATGATATTGTTCGAGATGAAAGAGACTTCAAATTTGAACGAGAGTTGAAGAAAAAAGAGGAGCAAATTTCAGATTTGAAAGCAGAATTAGAACATTCCATCGACAATCGTGAAGTTTTTAAAAATAGCTCAAGCAGGTATTCAAAGTTAAAGTTTCAAAAAAAGTATGGCATCAAAAAAATTGTTGGGTTCCAATCATGGGGTTCATTTTGATGATATTTTTGGTCTCCTTGCAATGGTTGAATTTTTTCAACAACTATGTTTTGTCTATGTTTTTCTTTTTAATGTGTCGAATTTGAGAGCCTTTTTTCTCAAACTTTTGATTTCTGTCTGATAACTTTGACAACATGTCATGGTTCTAGTTTGATTGTTTACCGGGAGCATTGTCATTTCAGAGAACTTCACCGGGAGCTTGAAAGCACAAAAAAACGACTACAGATCATTTTGAGAGAAAAATCCGATTTAGAGTACATGAAAAACGAAAGTGAACGAAAGTCACATGGCTTAGAAGACGACTTGAAACGAGCTCAACAGGAGCTAAACACTATGGAGAAAGAGCTAAACACAATGAAGAAAGAGCTAAATACAATGGAAAAACACGTGAACGAACTTGAATTTGTTCGAGAAGAACGAGACTTGAAATTTGAACGAGAGTTGGAGAAAAAAGAGGAGCAAATTTCAGATTTGAAAGCAGAATTAGAACATTCCAACGACAATCGTGAAGTTTTGAAAAATAGCTCAAGCAGGTATTCAAAGTTAAAGTTTCAAAAAAATCATGGCATCAAAAAAATTGTTGGGTTCCAATCATGGGGTTCATTTTGATGATATTTTTGGTCTTCTTGAAATGGTTGAATTTTTTCAACAACTCTGTTCTTTTTATGTTTTTCTTCTTAATGTGTCGAATTTGAGAGCCTTTTTTCCCAAACTTTTGATTTCTGTCTGATAACTTTGACAACATGTCATGGTTCTACTTTGATTGTTTACCGGGAGCATTGTCATTTCAGAGAACTTCACCGGGAGCTTGAAAGCACAAAAAAACGACTAGAGATCATTTTGAGAGAAAAATCCGATTTAGAGTACATGAAAAACGAAAGTGAACGAAAGTCACATGGCTTAGAAGACGACTTGAAACGAGCTCAACAGGAGCTAAACACTATGGAGAAAGAGCTAAACACAATGAAGAATTACGTGAACAAACATGATATTGTTCGAGATGAAAGAGACTTGAAATTTGAAAGAGAGTTGAAGAAAAAAGAGGTTCAAATTTCAGATTTGAAAGCAGATTTACAACATTCCATCGACAATCGTGAAGATCTGAAAAATAGCTCAAGCAGGTATTCAAAATTTTAAGTTTCAAAAAAACTATGGCATCAAAAAATTTGTTGGGTTCAAATCATGGGGTTCATTTTGATGATATTTTTGGTCTCCTGCAATGGTTGAATTTTTCCCTCTATGTTCTAACTATATTTTTTTCTCAATGTGTCAAATTTGAGAGCCTTTTTCCCAAACTTTTGATTTGCTGTCTGATAACTTCGACAACATGTCATGGTTCTAGTTTGATTATTTACCGGGAGCATTGTCATTTCAGAGAACTTCACCGGGAGCTTGAAAGCACAAAAAAACGACTTCAGGTCATTTTGAGGGAAAAATCCGAATTAGAGTACATGAAAAACGAAAGTGAACGAAAGTCACATGGCTTAGAGGACGACTTGAAACGAGCTCAACAGGAGCTAAACACGATGGAGAAAGAGCTAAACACAAGACGAGATGAACGAGACTTGAATTTTGAACGAGAGTTGACGAAAAAAGAGGGCCAAATTTCAGTTTTGAAAGCAGAGTTAGAACAATCCATCGACAGAAACTCGCAAAGATTCTTGGATCTTAAAAACGGCTTCAAAATAAAAGAAAGAGAATTGTACGAAGAACTGAGCCGAGTTAAAGAGCAGTATTCGAAAAGCAATGACTCGGTAGTCCGTGAATTTCAGCGAAAATTCGTCGAAAAAGAAACGGAATGCAACAACTTGATGAGAAGGTTGCAGAAACTTGAAATAGATTTCGGAAAAGAGCAACAGCTATCGTTTTCGAAATTGGAGAAGTTAGAAAGTGAGAGAGAGTATTGGAGAAAAAAACTCGAACATGAACAAAATAGCCAGCGAGGAAAAATCGATGAAATGAAAAACTCAAAAGATAGAGAAATTTCAGTTTTGAAAGCAGAGTTAGAACAATCCATCGACAGAAACTCGCAAAGATTCTTGGATCTCAAAAACGGCTTCAAAATAAAAGAAAGAGAATTGTTCGAAGAGCTGAGCCGAGTTAAAGAGCAGTATTCGAAAAACAACGACTCTGTAGTCCGTGAATTTCAGCGAAAATTCGTCGAAAAAGAAACGGAATGCAACAATCTGACGAGAAGCTTGCAGAAACTTGAAAAAGATTTCGGAAAAGAACAACAGCTATCGTTTTCGAAATTGGAGAAGTTAGAAAGTGATAAAGAGTATTGGATAAAAAAACTCGAACATGAACAAAATAGCCAGCGAGGAAAAATCGATGAAATGAAAAACTCAAAGGATAGAAAAATTTCAGACCTCCGAACTCGAATGCTAAACATTGAACAGAAAATTAATGAAAAAATTAGACATTTGAAAGACGAGTCAGAAAAAAGTCGAACAACGAGTGACTCTCAAGTTCAAAAACTTTCCAATCAGTTGAGGGAAAACGCATTCAAATTTTCACAGGAGAAACATCTTGTGAGTCAAAAACTTGAAAAAACGTCTGATGATTTGGCGCGGACAAAAGATCAGCCAAGCTCGGTAAAAATTCACTTTGGAAAGGAAGAATTAATCATTAAAGAAGACAACAAACAAAGTCAGTTTGCCGAAATTAATGAACTGAAAACTCAGTTTTCGAATGAGAAATCGGATTTCTTGAGAAAAGTACAACTTGCGGATGAAAAACTCTCTACGCAGTTAAAAGAGTTTGACGCTCTTAAACAGGAACCGGGAAAATTATCAGAGCTGGAAAAAGAAAATAAATCGTTGAAAGCCGAAAGAAGACCTCAATCAGGTGAAAAATATTTGAAATGTCCCACGTTTTGCCCCACACACATTTTGCCCATCTCAAATCTACTGGCCAAAAATGAATAGCTTTGAAACTTTTTGCCCAAACTTAAAAGTTCGTTGCTTGCAGAAAATCATTAGTGAAGACGTCACTTTTACAATTCAGGTCGTTTCCAATGCCTTGTCAATGACAGACGATCAACCCTTTGGGAACTCTAGTTTTGAGTTCACCATGGTTTTAGTCATTTGTGTTCGGTCACGAACACATCCCAAAAATTTCGAGAAAAAAAAATTATACAAAAATCAATTTTTTGGTTTATGAAAAATGCTTGTCCTACAATTTTCATATATGAAAAAATGCTTATCTTAGAGTTCTCTTAACGTTTTCTGTATCTATGGAATTGTACGAAATTGCATGATAAGCATTTTTTCATAATTGAAATTTGTAGGACATGCATTTTTGGTCAACCCGGGGGCACACATTTCGCCCCTCACACATTTCGCCCCTAATAAATTCACACCTTTCGTCCTCGCACATTTTGCCCCTAACTTTTTACTCAGTTAGATAACGCCGCTTTCTTTTTGTACATTTTAGGTGCGAAATGTGCCAGTAAATTATTGGGGGCAAATGTGTGTGGGACGAAATGTGCCACTAGAATTAAAAGGGGCGAAACGTGTGAGGGGCGAAACGAGTGAGGGGCGAAACGTGTGAATACCCAATATTTGAATGAAGGCCAAACAACCCACACAAATGAAATAGAGAGAGTTAATAAACTAATGGCGTTCAATAAAGCCTCGCACTGATTATTGTTCCGACTTCCGTAACGAAAAGAAACGTAATGTTTGTGCTGGGGGTGGTTTTTTTCTTCCGTCCCGAGCACAAGAAGGTTTTGTTGTCCGCGGGCTTAAACTTGAAAAGAAGTATTTCACCTGTGGTTATTTTTCGCAAGGTTATGAGGTTTTAAATACTGCCATTTTGGCCAACTTGGGACCCTGGCTTATCCTCCTTAGACCAAAAATGCTCCCCCCCCCCGTTTTGTGTATAACAAATGCAATTCAGAATTCGCTATCTTGTCAAATTTTTTTTCAACACGCATAGGCGCCAGGATGCGAAAACAATGGTGAATTAAAGTGTGCGAATACTTTCTCTGTTCTTCATTCAACCTGATTATAATTTTTAAGTCTTTCCACAAAATTGAAATGTGCGGCACTGACCGTTGGTGCGTAATTTGCCTACAGTCACTTAAACCCCTCAGTATTCTCGTGTCCGTCGATAGCGTTACTTGAAGCAGAGGATTAATGCCTGCCGGAGTCGAACTTTTTCACCTAATTTGAAACAAGATTTGAGCGGTTCGAGCGGTTTTTCTTAGAAAATTACGCTCAAAATCTTGCTTCAAAATGAGCGGTTCGAGCCGTTTTTGAACAGTTTATCTAAAAAAACCGCTCAAAAACCGCACAAGATTTGAACGGTGTTTGAGCGGTTTATCTAAAAATATGGAAATTGTATGATAAACAAACAATAGACGTAGTTATTTTTTATCACCAGCCTGTTGTATTTGGTTCAAATAGCCGGAGAAACTAGATTGAATCTTTTTCAATGGTTTTTTGAAATTGTATGAAAATTTTATGATAAGCATTTTCCCATACATTTGATGCAGGCAATTGTATCAAATGTATGATACAAATGTTTGATGCAGGCAAGCTTTTTCGGTGTGGGGAAATTTAAGATAAGCATTTTCGGTTTATGGAGGTCAACCCGGTGTCACATTACCTTTCCAGGCCTTTTTGTTGGTTTTAATCGGTTTTCTTTATAAGACCGCTCAAAAACTGCTTTAAAACCGCTAACATCTTGCTTGAGAAACCGTTCAAAAATCACTGCAAGAAATGAGCGGTTTTTGAGCGGTTTTTTAAGCAAAATTTGAACGGTTTGAGCGGTTTTTCCAAAAAAAAAACACCCAAACGGCCCAAACCGCCCAAACGGCTCAAACCGCCCAAATCTTGCTGAAAAACTTCTCAAACTGCTCATATCTTGAGCGGTTTTTGAGCGGGATCTCGACCCGGGAGTATTGGGTATTCACTGAAGATCGTTTCAGCTTGCTATTGGGATACCGAGCTTCGTTAATGTGTGGATGCACTAGGGCGCGAGAAAGCTGCTTTTTAAGACTCATCTTTTCAGCTGAAGAGGGGAAATTTTCAAAGTTCTGGTAGATAAGCATTTAATTCAGAAATTTACGATTAAGTAAAGCAATGGTTGTGAGCGCGGATCTTCCAGGGTTGACAAAAGATGGTTATCATACTCTTCCCTACAATTTCATAGAGTAAAAGTGTATGTATGAAAATAGCAAAATAAGCTTTTTTCCATATATGAAGTTGTATGATAAGCATTTTTTCCATACTATGAAATTGTATGATAAGCAATTTTCCATACTATGAAATTGTATGATAAGCATTTTTTCCATAGATGAAAACACAAAAAAAAATTTGTTTCGAAATTGCCTGTTTCAACCGAAACACTAACCAAGGATTTTTGACATGAGAAAACCCAGTGTAACTAGCATTTGATGATTTTCGCCACAAAATTAATTTTTACTTTTTCACATGGAAATTTCTACCGAAAAAGTAACTTTTTCAATATGGCTAGATAATTTTTAGTTTGAAATTTTGATGGTTGAAAAAAGGCCTGTTTTTTCACAAATATATCTTTCTTTTAGCAAACGAAACAAAAGATAATAATCGTGTTTACAAAAAAAATTACTTTCTTGTGATTTTTGGATTTTTTGGGTGAGAAACTCATCCTGGACTACGTTACAAACACAGAATTGTCAAATTCTGCTCGCAAATTTTTTTTCCGTAAAATTCATTTTTATTACAATAGCAAGTTTGCAGCCAAAAAAAGGGATAAAAAAATTTTACCTCAATTTTTTTTGTTTATTAATAAAATGCATATCATACAATTTTCATATAGGACAAAATGACTACTTTATAATTTTCATACTTAAAAATTGTATGATAAGCATTTTTTCCATAGATTTCATATATGAAGCTGTATGATAAGCATTTTTCTTCTATGGACGTCAACCCGGGTTTTTACTTATTCCGCCCAAATTTCTTATTTTTGCGATTTTGTATTATTCAATGTATAAGGATTTTCAAAAAAAATTTGAGAATTTTGAACAACCTCTTTTTTTAAGTCGACGAAAATGATTTTCCGAGCTCTCCTAAAGCCCAAAAAAGACGCTGTTTTGGCTAAATTTTCTCCGAAGGGTGGACGCTTTGGATCAGCATTGGGGCGTCCTCCTAAATCCGCCCCTGCAGTAAATTAGCACTACAGTTTGTACTGAGAATTCTAAATTTGCTGAATTCTGACTGATCAAAAATCGATCCTTTTGATCTACTTGAAAGGGTTGGAGATTGTTAAGTAGATCCAAAGTATTAAAGTAAAACGTATTTTTTCGGACCAAGTTAACATCCTCACCTCCAATTTCGTTGAATGCTATTCGTTAAATGCTAACGTGGTTCTGATTTTTAATTTTCAGCCAATCAGAATAGAGCATTTCATATGCAGCGCTAGATAGGTTTGAGTTAAAATTAACGCTGGGGTGGAGGATTTTAACTTGGGGAAGATGTTTACTTGATCCGATTTTTTTTCTAAATTTGATGCTTTTTGGGAACATCATCACCCCACACGCCATAAAAAGTACAAAATGATAGTTTTTGCTCCTAGTCTCAAAGCATTTCAACTGTGGCAAATAAACTTTCTTCAATGGGGCAGTACAACAGTGTCGAAAAATGAAATGTTGTTCAACAGTGCCGAAAATTAGTTTTAAAACTGTTTTTTTTGGTGCTTTTTTCATGAGCGAAGGACCAAATGGGCGAAAAACCCATTGGCGAAAAACTGACAACAAAAACAGTCGAAAGTAAATTATTAAATTAAAACAATTGCCCTTTAACTAAAAGGAATTAACTGACGCAACTTTTTACTTCTTTAATAACGAAACCCTTGAAATATAATTTCTTTTTCGAATCACCGGCGGTCATTGACAATTTGAAAGTTTTGCAAATTTCTGTTGTTTTCATATTCAACCGAAGTAATATTAAGTCCCTGGACATGTTTACTTTCTTGGAGATTTTCACGCTTTCGTTCCAAATTTTGAAATACCGAAATCTGATGGATTGATTCTTATTTTCGCCCGTTTGGTCTTTCGCCTATAAAGGATTCCACACCGTTTTTCTTCGTCCCGAAACACTGACAAGGGTCCCTCATGCTGGAGGAACGGAATACTTGAAATTTATTTTGGCTTATTCTCAGCCAATCAGAATTAATCATCCAAAAATCTCAAGGAAGTCGCGAAAAACTCGAAGTAAGCAAATAAATCCAGGCCATTAGTGTTATTATTGAACGATTACATAATAAGCATAAGAAAATTAATGCCGGATTGAAGGCGGATTGGAACTCTTGTTTTATTTCTAGGATACCGGTTTTTAAAAAACGGAAAAACAAAAAACTAATTTCATCAAACCTGCATCTATTATATCTGCATCTAGTATATTTACTATATTATTATCTCCTCTTATTAGTGACTTTGAAATTAGGGAGAAAAGCATTTAGCAAATAGGAACGGTTAGCAATTTTGATTGGCTGAAGTTTTCCAGCATTCGGTCCCTTCCGCAAGAGAACCCTTCCCACTGACAAGTAATTAATTCAAATCAAATGGATTGAAGTTGAAAAGACCTTTAGCCATTTTAATTGAGGTTGCGTGATAAACAAACAAAAGTTCCACCGCGCGTTGTCAGATATGGGAACCGGCCTATTTGCCTGTGTGCCGATTAGCATGCCCACTTAAAATAAAAAACGCATTGTGAAGATTGGTTTTTCAAGTTTTCTTCATTCAAATTTGCAATTTTTATTCAGAGTGCACTTAGGCGAAATTTTAATAAGGAGAAAGTTAAATTTTTCATTACCTAACAAACAAAGTTGTTTTCGAGACTATTTGAAAACTTAGGCTAGTTTTTTTTTCATCTATAGGCACACCCGATCAAACAATTATTGGATGCTAATAGGCACATATGGTAATCGCAACGCACCCCGTCAGATATCTTTCTGAACAAAAAATTAACTCTGCAAATAGTCTTTTTTTTCTTCTCGATTTTGCTCCAATTCACGCAAAATTGCCATCGACAATTTACAAACAGAATCCAAAGTTTTCAAATATCGTCGATCAATTTTTGGCGCTGTTGAACACATTTTTATTTTCGGCGCTGTTGTAGCTATGGCGCTGTTGTACTTCGGTACTGTTGAACGCGCCCCCTTCAACCATTTTGTAACGATGTCTAAGACAAAATAAATCTTCGCTCACGCGTTAATCGCGCGAAATATTGCATGTTAACTGTCTCAAATGAGCCAAAATGGCATTTTAAAACCCCATAACTGTCCAAAAAATGATCACAGCTGAAGTAGATATTTTTTCAAATTCAAGCACAGAACAACAATAAACAAACTTTTGTCAAAAATGGCGAATTAAAATTTTAAAAATGTCTGAAGAAAAAACCTCCCGAGTACAAATATTGCGTTACTTTTGTTACGAAAGTCGGAGCAATTATCATCTTCCTCAATTGCCCTTCTCAGTCATATCGGCTCAACCCTATAACTGACAATCAACTCGAGCACGATTTAGATAAATTTAAGAAATACCAACGAAAAATCATAGCACAAACAATCAGTTAACAATTCATCAACTAATCAATTCAGCCTCTACCTCAGAGTCCTCTACATATTTTGTCCACATTGCACCTTCACGTGCATACAGAGTTTTATGAAACGAAAACATCTTAACGCCACACCACAATTTCTCATTAGTAGTATATATCGGGTACATCAAGCCGGGATGTGGGGGGTGTCGAAGACTGTTTTCCAATGTATTAAGATAGGGAATAGATTTTCTAATGTAATAAGATACCAGCTTTAAAATGGTGAGTTTTTTCGGCGCCAAAAATGATTTATTACGATCGCGTATAGATTTCCCTGTGTATGAGGACTAGAAAATTATTGCAGGGATTTAGGA
>NW_026971356.1:25985-88788 GCF_963678635.1 Symsagittifera roscoffensis | reverse complement strand
TAGTAAGTTTACTTTTTATCTAGTAACTTTTGATTTTTAGCGCATGTGAGTTGTTATGTGAAGACAAGTTTTATCGGATCAAGTAAATAAGATTGCAAGTGTGTTTGTCAGGTTACATCTTGCCTTTTTGAATGGTTGATTTTTGCATCAACAAACACTTTGTCTTTTAAAGGTACAATATCCCGTTTCATTTCTTTCAGCAAAGGACATTTATCTTCTCATCAATACCAAATTTCTGTTGATTGTTCACTTTGTCAGTTATCAGTCTGTTATTGATCAGTTATCAAAAACAAAAAGCTTCAAGATGTTGTTCTTCTTTCATATTCCCATAGTTTCCTGCATACTCAGTTCCAGTTTGGTACGAAACAGATCATCTTATGAGCCAGGTAATTGACTTTATATTAACCCACTTTTCTAACAAATCATGAAAACTAACACTTTTGTTGTGTTAGGAGAAAACTTGTTCAGAAAAGGCGTTGAAAGTCTCAAAATCTTAATTTTGAAAAAATAAAACTAGGAAAAAACTGTAATCAAGTTCTTTTAGTATCAACAGATTTTGTAAATTCTTTGTATTTTTTCCCACAGTAGAATAAACATTCATCAGCGGAACAAAGGCGAGTAAATTGTTTATTCAAATTTATGATAAGCTAACAGCAGAGAATGCGTTAGAAGAAGTTACGCTTACAAAGGAGGAGTAGAATGAGCAGAAAGAGAGTAGCCGTCGGTCATCCAAGTTTTAAGATAAGGAAGATGTTTCCGGGACAACTCGCGTTGTATTGAGATAATGAAAAATTTTCTCAGTGTATTAAGAGAAATAATAGCCTCGAAAGTTTCTGAGGATGTGTTATACCAACTTTCAAATGATAATTTTTAGAACGTTTTTGCACGCAATGTTTCCATATGCTAAGATAGTGTATAAGGTTAACAATGTATTAGGATTATGATCGAAATCAAATGTTTCTTGATAGGAATTTGGTCTCTCAGTTTAATTAGACATGTTTTAGATGGTGAGATTGTAATTTTGTTTAAGAAAAGATTTAGTGCCAATAAGTAAATATTTTTTGGCGCTCACATTTGCCGATGCATGCGTTTCTAATGAAACTCTTACTTTTTCGTGTTTTTTCTATATCCTTGAATATTTGAGAAACCTACGGGAAGATACACTGAAACCGAAAGTTTAATACAAAAAAAACACTTTAAAAAAAATATTTCGAAAGATGGAAAAAAAAAAATGAAAAGATGAATCATTTATATCACTGCATCGTGTAATCTTTTCGCCACAAGTTTACAAGTAGGTAATCAATACTGCCTTGAACGCAACTACACTATCAGTTACTTACATATTCAAAAAAAAGGTAATTTCCGTCATCCTTAGTTCTTTTGGGTAAAAATAACTCAGTTCTTAAATATGATAAATGATTCTGAGTTCTCGGTTTGTTGAAATTAAATTAATTGTTTACTCAGTGCTTTTTTAATTGAGGTACTATAATGTATAATACTATAAGTTAATATCCGGTTCCTACTGAACTCATTTCTTCCACCTGTTGCTGTCAAACTTCTTCTTGTCTGATTTCTTGAGAAGTCTTGCAACATAAACATTTCACTACACCAGAGTTATTCTTTAAAAGTCAAGCTCTCGAATATCGTGTTTCATATGAAAGATACAATTTAATCGTGTAAAAAATCTGCCTCAAATATGTATCTGCAATCATTCCATAAGTTTTCCCCAGTTTTACGAACGAAGACACTGATAAATTTTCCCAGCACGAGCTAAGTACAGCAAATCTGTGTCATTTTTTGAGACCTGAAACATGAAAAAACTTGTAATAAAAAAACAGTTTCGAAGCTCAACCAAATTCATTTTCGCATATTGAAGGATAAAAGCTCCACCAATTACAGGTTCTATGTGCTCAATTTTTGATTTTACAGGTCTTTCTGAATCGAGTTGAAATTTTTTGAAATGTGGTTCATAATATGCTTTGGCAGTTTCCTCGTCATTTAAAAAAATTTGTGATAAAAACGAATCATTGTCTCTGCAACAACTCCGGACAAAGGGATCTCTTATGCCAACCTTCTAGAATCAACTACGTACTCAAAAAAATTTGGATCAATCAATTATGGTGAGAAAAATTTTAAATGCCTAAATAAAGTAAGATTCACACAACCATAGAAAGCTGCTTTTTCAAACTAGCCTAATTTTTGACTGTCTGTAAAATAAAAACTTTTGATTGGGCTGAAAATAAAAATTAAAATGAACGATATCGTTTTTCACTGAGATCTTGAGTTTATTGACTTGCGGAGAAAAAAGTTGACAATTACTTGAAGTTGACAATGTGTTAAGACCGAAATTAGATTGATGATTGATACTTTAATTGACTTGAAGCAGATACAAAAATAGAGTTTACATCGGTAGTTTTTTGTACACTCTATAACAAGCTTTTGACAAAAACTGAAGAAGAGAATGGTAATAAAACCAACATCTAGTTCAAAGCTGGGTATTAGCATTCTCTTGGGATTTCTGGACAGATGTTTTTCAATTGCATACATTTCTATAGATTTTCGGATTTATTTTCTTCCAATTTGCTAATTTTCTTGCAGTTTGCCAAAAACAAAACAGCAAATGTATCTTATTATTCTTTTGAAATCATAAGGTCACACTGAACCCATCCAAAAAGAGATCAATTTCTTTTTTTTCCATTATAGGTTCAATAGAGAGAAAAGTTTTCCAGAGAAAAATGGATTAAATAAGATTCTTAATTTTTTCGTTTAGTTTGAAGTTTTGACACCACTCAAAACACCGCATGTTTCTCAGAAAAAATTCCGGCATCAACCCAAATCAACAGTTTCTCGCTGTTTGTTCCCCCCAAGTTCTTTTAGTATCAACAGATTTTGTAAATTCTTTGTATTTTTTTCCCACAGTAGAATAAACATTCATCAGCGGAACAAAGGCGAGTAAATTGTTAGTTCAAATTTATGATAAGCTAACAGCAGAGAATGCGTTAAAAGAAGTTACGCTTACAAAGGAGGAGTAGAATGAGCAGAAAGAGAGTAGCCGTCGGTCATCCAAGTTTTAAGATAAGGAAGAGGTTTCCGGGACAACTCGCGTTGTATTGAGATAATGAAAAATTTTCTCAGTGTATTAAGAGAAATAATAGCCTCGAAAGTTTCTAAGGATGTGTTATACCAACTTTCAGATGATAATTTTTAGAACGTTTTTGCACGCAATGTTTCCATATGCTAAGATAGTGTATAAGGTTAACAATGTATTAGGATTATGATTGAAATCAAATGTTTCTTGATAGGAATTTGGTCTCTCAGTTTAATTAGACATGTTTTAGATGGTGAGATGGTAATTTTGTTTAAAAAAAAGATTTGGTGCCAATGAGTAAACATTTTTTGGCGCTCACATTTGCCGATGCATGCGTTTCTAATGAAACTCTTACTTTTTCGTGTTTTTTCTATATCCTTGAATATTTGAGAAACCTACCGGAAGATACACTGAAACCGAAAGTTTAATACAAAAAACACTTTAAAAAAAATATTTCGAAAGATGGAAAAAAAACAAAATGAAAAGATGAATCATTTTTATCACTGCATCGTGTAATCTTTTCGCCACAAGTTTACAAGTAGGTAATCAATACTGCCTTGAACGCAACTACACTATCAGTTACTTACATATTCAAAAAAAAGGTAATTTCCGTCATCCTTAGTTCTTTTGGGTAAAAATAACTCAATTCTTAAATATGATAAATGATTCTGAGTTCTCGGTTTGTTGAAATTAAATTAATTGTTTACTCAGTGCTTTTTTAATTGAGGTACTATAATGTATAATACTATAAGTCTATATCCGGTTCCTACTGAACTCATTTCTTCCACCTGTTGCTGTCAAACTTCTTCTTGTCTGATTTCTTGAGAAGTCTTGCAACATAAACATTTCACTACACCAGAGTTATTCTTTAAAAGTCAAGCTCTCGAATATCGTGTTTCATATGAACGATACAACTCAATCGTGTAAAAAATCTGCCTCAAATATGTATCTGCAATCATTCCATAAGTTTTCCCCAGTCTTACGAACGAAGACACTGATAACTTTTCCCAGCACGAGCTAAGTACAGCAAATCTGTGTCATTTTTTGAGACCTGAAACATGAAAAAACTTGTAATAAAAAAAACAGTTTCGAAGCTCAACCAAATTCATTTTCGCATATTGAAGGATAAAAGCTCCACCAATTACAGGTTCTATGTGCTCAATTATTGATTTTACAGGTCTTTCTGAATCGAGTTGAAATTTTTTGAAATGTGGTTCATAATATGCTTTGGCAGTTTACTCGTCATTTAAAAAAATTTGTGATAAAAACGAATCATCGTCTCTGCAACAACTCCGGACAAAGGAATCTCTCATGCCCCCCTTCTAGAATCAACTACGTACTCAAAAAAATTTGGATCAATCAATTATGGTGAGAAAAAATTTGAAATGCCTAAATAAAGTAAGATTCACACAACCATAGAAAGCTGCTTTTTCAAACTAGCCTAATTTTTGACTGTCTGTAAAATAAAAACTTTTGATTGGGCTGAAAATAAAAATTAAAGTGAACGATATCGTTTTTCACTGAGATCTTGAGTTCATTGACTTGCGGAGAAAAAAGTTGACAATTACTTGAAGTTGACAATGTGTTAAGACCGAAATTAGATTGATGATTGATACTTTAATTGACTTGAAGCAGATACAAAAATAGAGTTTACATCGGTAGTTTTTTGTACACTCTATAACAAGTTTTTGACAAAAACTGAAGAAGAGAATGGTAATAAAACCAATATCTAGTTCAAAGCTGGGTATTAGCATTCTCTTGGGATTTCTGGACAGATGTTTTTCATTTGCATACCTTTCTATAGATTTTCGGATTTATTTTCTTCCGATTTGCTAATTTTCTTGCAGTTTGCCAAAAAAAACAGCAAACGTATCTTATTATTCTTTTGAAATCATAAGGTCACACTGAACCCATCCAAAAAGAGATCAATTTCTTTTTTTTCCAATATAGGTTCAATAGAGAGAAAAGTTTTCTAGAGAAAAATGGATTAAATAAGATTCTTAATTTTTTCGTTTAGTTTGAAGTTTTGACACCACTCAAAACACCGCATATTTCTCAGAAAAAATTCCGACATCAACCCAAATCAACAGTTTCTCGCTGTTTGTTCCCCCCTTCAATGTCTCCATCAATCAGGTAGGGGTGATTTTCTGACAGGGATAGAAAAGGTAGAAAAATCACATATAGTCAGGAAAAAATTGTAGTGATCGCCAAATCCAATTCAATTGAAATAGCCGATTTTCTTTTGATTTCAAGATGTTTTATCACTGTTTTCGTGTAGATGTTTATCCCATCTATATTCAACATCACCTCATGCGGACCATAAGCTTATGTATATCTATTGTCCACGCGGACCGACTTGCTGCCACCTCTCATGAGTAGCGCCCTCAAGGCTCTAGAATTCGTCTGTGGGCTTATCGCACTCAAGTAATCTGCGTATACGTCGATTTGCATTATTGTCTGGTCGCTGGGTTCGCTTAAGTTCCTTGTCACCTCATGGACATACGAATTCTATATTGTGCTACAGTGATTATCGACATTATCCTGGCTCCGATTTTCGTTATGCTGAATGGCTTTACCGTCACCATTATCAGAGTGTTGCAGTTTCCACTCTTTGTCGACCCTGCTACAACTTCTGGCACTGGTAGCGAGCAACTTAACGTCTCATTCAATCTCTGTCTGTCGATCTCTTGCTTCAACCGTTGCTCTATATCCTTCGTTGCTAGGTCCTGTTTCACCTTGTTAATCACCTCTGACGCCGCTTTCTCATAATTTATCTCTAGGGCGTTCTTGGCCGTGGCCTCTATCGCACTGATAACTTGCGTTACAGCCTTCACTGTCTTCGTTGGCAGTTCCGTACTCGGTGCTTCCAAGTTTTTTGTTTCAAACTCGGTTTGTCTATTTCTCTGATTCTGCACCGTCGCTAATGCCAGTTTATGTTTGGGGTGACTCTGGTTCTTGACTGCCTCCCAAAACAAAGGACAGTCCATCCTGAAGTGCCCCTCCTGATTGCAGAAGAAGCATCTTGCACCTATTTTGATCATTAAGCCCCTATAGTACTCGTGTTCTTCCATCTGGCTCATATCTTCCTCAGCTGGTGCGTATCCCAGACTCTTCATGCCCTGCTTGTATGTTTTGCAATTCGCCACGTGATGATCAGCTGACCCGCAGTTCGCGCATGATCTACAATTGTCCATGTCATCTCTAGGCTTGTACCATGACGACCTTTGTGGTTGGCTCCCCCCTTGCATGTTCCTGATATCCGAATATGTGTATTTCTTGGGCTTCTTTAGCATGCACGCCCTTGACGTCTGTCTCATCTCTTCTGGAGTCGGTGCATTGTCTTTCGACAATGTATATTACGTTGCTAACATTGTTCTCAAGCCATCACTTTTTACCCCATCAATGAACATTGAGGCGATGCTAAAGTTTCTTCTGTTCGTTGACTCTTCAGGATCACTTGTTTGTCTCAAGCTCTCGAGATCATCTAGGAACCAATCAATCGATTCATCGTCCCTTTGCCTTCTCTTTTCAAATCGCATCATCGCTTGATGACCCTTCATGCCTGATCCGAATCGATTCAACAATATCTCGAAGATTTTATCCGCAGTGTCGCGTTCCTCTTCTTTCTTCGCCACCACGCATTTCAACGCCGTACCTTCTAAGTTGCTGAGTATCGATGTGCATGCCTGTCTCTCATCGTTTAAGTTGTCTTGTTCCAAGTGTAATCTCATGACTTCTACCCAAGTATCAATGCGTCCATCTGAAACATCCTTGAATTCTTTCGGTTTTTTGAAAGTTTTCTTGGATTTGTTACCTCCCCTGTCACTCGAGTCGGTGTTCCTCGTGGCGAAGGCTTCTAGTGTCATGTTCATCATTTCCCAGGTGCTTGCCCACGTCATGGCATCCGGTCCCACGTTATTGTGAGTCGTAGAATCCCCTGGACCACTCGTCATTTTTGCTGTTCCACTTTTCATAATTGCTTTGCCCCCCCCCCTGGTGCTGTGCTCGCGGCATCCCGGGGTAATGGTAACGGTGTTGATTGCCGTTTGTTCCATTGTAGTTCCACGAAGTCAACTCTGTTGCCTTGCGTTCGATCCGCTGCCAGCCTGTCCTGTGACGTAGAGTTTCTCAAGATGGCGTCTAGTTTTGCCTGTATTGCACATGAACTCTCAGCCTGGTCCCTACTCATTGTGTCCGTTCTCGTTTCCAGACTCCCCAACTGGCTGTTCACTGCGTCATACTGTTGCTTCATCTCATGCATGTCTTTTTTGATGTTCTTGTCTCGCTCTCCATCAGTGGCATCTACCTTGTCTGACATCTGCTGAAGCTTTTCCTCTGTCGCTTTCGCCAGATTGAAATAGTTGTCCAGGTACTCGTGTTTGTTGTATCTTACTTCTTTCTTTATCACCTCTCTATCCTCCTCGCTGTGCTTTAGTCTCTTGTCGATCTGATCTAGCTTCGCCATCAGATCGCCCAGATCGAGAGAAGTTGTTGTTTCATGGTCAGCTGTTGCCCTGTTGTTGGCTGCTGCTCCCGGTTTGACCTGGTCTTCGTCTTGGTTGGTCTCTGTCGTTTTCGTGGAAACTGTTCCGAATGTTTTGCCTTTCTCGGCTTTCGGTTCCTCCGTCACTATGTCTCTTGATTTCATCCCGACCATCACTGCCAACCTTTCAGTAATTGACGTTCTTTTTGCTTGAGACTCGTCCTTTACCGTTTCTGGCGTGTTAACCGTTGTGTCCTCCACAGTGTCTATCGGCGAGAACTCCATCAACTTCGATTTGGTTCCTCTGCATTTGGCATCGGTGTCTTCTTCTCCACCTCATCCACACTCTAGTCTGGTGTTTCTAGGCCAATCTCGTTGGCGGGCTCCACTTGTTTCCCTTCCGCGCCCTCGTCTGTCTTGTTCTTTCTATTACTCCTCGTGTTGACCATGTTAACTGGAAAGTTCTTCTTTGTTACTTTTGGGCCAACTGATGTCATTTTACGTAGCGACGAGTTATATTTTGTATTTGCTTCTGTAGCTCTTTTTTCAGCTACCGGTACCCTGCTCCGTCTCATGATTTTTGTTTACAATTATTTTTTTCTTACAAAATTGCTATTTCTAAAATCCTATTCTAAGAATAAAAAAGTTTTTGATAATAAAAAGAAAAACTACTTTCCTATTCCTTATAAGATTTATTAAAATTTTACTAATTCGTGATCCCAACAGTATCCGATCTATCGCGATTTAACGTTCCGACTAGTCCTATGGTTTTGATTCAGTCATTTCGACCTGTATTAAGACCCTTTAGTACCGTCACACCATTTCTTCGTGGTGTCCCAAGCTTTTTCTCTACTGTCCCAAGACTATTCGGAGCTGTCCCAGTACTTCTTGTTAGTGTCCCAAGACCACTGCCCCAAGACCCTTGCCCCAAGACTACTGTCCCAAGACTGCTGTCCCAAGACTACTGTCCCAAGACTACTGTCCCAATACTAGTGTCCCAAGACTACTGTCCCAAGACTACTGTCCCAAGACTACTGTCCCAAGACTAGTGTCCTAAGACTACTGTCCCAAGACTAGTGCCCCAAGACTACTGTCCCAAGACTACTGTCCCAAGACCACTGTCCCAAGACCACTGTCCCAAGACCACTGTCCCAAGACCACTGTCCCAAGACTACTGTCCCAAGACCACTGTCCCAAGATCACCTTCCCAAGACCACTGTCCCAAGACTACTGTCCCAAGGCCACTGTCCCAAGATCACTGTCCCAAGACTACTGTCCCAAGAATGTACCAAGACTGCTCTGGCACAAGATTGTCCCAAGACTGCACCGTCCCAAGACTGTCCCAAGACTGTCCCAAGACTGTCCCAAGACTGCACTGCTCCTAGACTGTCCCCAGACTGCACTTTCCCAAGACTTCTTCGGTACTGTCCCAAGACTTGTCACCAAGTGTCTGGATAGTAGGATTTCTTCCTCTTCGTTGTGGGGACTCTTGAACCAGTGTACCGTGTACCATCACTTGAGCTCTAGTAAAGTTTTTCCTAAGAACCCTTTCTTAATGGCCAAAAGCTTTAAAAATATTGACCCCCCTGTATTCATCTCCCTTTCGTTGTTTCAGGCAATTTGAAACCCAACTTCTTCGCAGGTATTTTGTGATCACCTGTTCGTTCAAATACCAATAACAAATTTTCACCAAAACGTAAAAAATTAAACACGAAAAATTATAAAAACAGAGAGATGAACCCACCTAAAATTCAAAGCTGACAGATGTCAACCTTTGTCCGAAAAAAAACGTCTGGTACCCGATTGCCACGCGTTTTCCTCCCCCCTGCTAGCGATCTTATGGGGTATCACAAAAATTGTCTATGTCCGTTCCCCCCTACCGATCCGACCAGGGTACCTACCTTAATTCGATGTTAAATTTGGATATCCGCTTCTTATAACCGACGCGTGTAAGAATCTAATGTAACTAAATCGACGATGCCGATCAATTAGTTACTCTAATGTGTCCCCCTTTTTACATTTTACAACCACCAACCTTTAACCTAAACAGCCCCCCTTCTAAACTCCCCCCTCTTTAGCCCCACTCTTAAGCCGAATATTCCCTTAAGCGCCGGGTGCTAAACCTCTCGAGAGAAAACCGTAGACCTGTTTCCAGGCCTGCTTGAGTAAAAACTTCCTCAAAACAATGGGGCTCCGCTTATCCAATTTTACACTTATTTCCTATAATGTAATGTGGATTTTAACGATACTCTTTTGTCCACTTTGAGAACACCCCTAGGCGTCCTACTCTTGTTGTACCGGTCCCGTGCTGGTTGTCCCCTTGACGTGCACTGCACTTGACACCAGCACCACCTTCCCACTTGGCTGGTCACCTCTTCCAGTCAAGTCTCCTAGCGGTTCAGCTCAATCCTTGTGAACCACTTTCCCACTCGGCAGGTCAACTCTTCCAGTCAAGTTTCCTAGTGCTTCAGCTCAATCCTTGTGAACCACTTTCCCACTCGGCTGGTCACCTCTTCCAGTAAAGTCTCCTAGTTGTCCAGCTAAATTGCAAGCTATCTGAAAACCCTTAACAACGCCCCCCACTTGGGCACCTTATTGAGGTTGCTGGATTAGATTGCTAGGTTGATCGAAACGATCGGTCTTATAAAACAGTATGGGTAAACTATTTAATTAATTTAAAAGTGTGATCCAACTAATCTGGTGTCAAAGTCACTGTCATTTTCTTAATGATTTTTGTTCCTTTTTCTATTCTTTTTTCTTGTTTTTGTTTCCCTTTTTGTCTTTTTGCTCGTGTTTTTGTCCCCCTAGATGCCCCCCTTACTCGGTTAGCTAAGCCTCGTTCGGAGAGCGTACCAGGAAGTTTTCTCAAGTTTTCTTAAAAAGCTATCACGGTGCAACCGGAAGGTTTACACGTTCCCGCTGAACTATACCACCGGTACTCTAGAATGGGCATGTAGCCCGGAGCTGTGTCAAGTGGGTTCGACTCCATAGTCATGATGTCGTAAAAACACCCAGGAGCGCCATAAATACACTATGTAACAGTCGCCTACTTCGGTCACATATGAGGCTTAAGAAAAATAGGCCCCATTAGCATTGGCTCAAAAGTCAGGGACACTATCTCTTGTGTTTTTCTACCTCAAAACGGTCGGAGCCAATTCGGTTCACTTGCGACATGAGACTAAAACCCGTTACAGCTTAAAGGCCACTACGAAAATACCACCCCACTCTAGAAAATAAGAACTTCCCCATACTTAGGTCTCAAAAAACCCAAAATACACGAACGCCGTTAAAAACAGGGTCGGAACAATCTGTTAAGTTACTTTTTATTGGACAGTGGAACTTTGATCCATACCAGCACACTTGAGAATCAAATTAATTAAGCTAATTACTAATTCTAGCATAAATATGATTGAATATAACTCGAGAAGTTTTCTATCAATGAATCCCAATAGAAGAAAATGAATTTTAACTTGAGAATATAAGTTTGGGTCTGAACCATTGGGACACTTCAGTTGTCTACCTTTCCACTGAAGGTTCACTCTGGTTCAGTTGAATTTCGATGTCCTTTCGTAATCACTCTGTCTCCTACATCAAGATAGGATAGCTCTACTCTCGTGTTTTTTATTATAATCTCGAAAATTGCGAATTGCAATTTCCCGCTGTTTTTTCTGTCACTTTCCCGCAATTGCGATTCGGTCGTTCTGATCTTATTTTTGATGTTTTCAGTTGTCGCGAGAAAGTTGAGCATGACAGGCTCCATTCGATTTTTTGAAAAATTAAACTTGTATTCCTCAAGGTCAAACTTCCAGATATGACCGACTGGCACATACTGTATACACTTGTCTTCATAATTGAACCTTCAATAGATGGTTTAGACATATTTCCTTCAAATACTGTAAAATTTTAAGCATCAGCTCAATCACCCCCTTTTTAACATCTTCAAAGTTAATTTTCTTTTCAGCTTTTCATTATTTGTGTTAGATTGATTAGAAAATTAAAAATGAGTTCATGCAGGTCCTTGTTATAGAAAAAGGCCGGTTCAGTTATCAGGTTCCATGAAATTGATACAGAAATTGGAACGTGTTTTCCGATCCAGGCTGTAAACTTAAGTTCGTTTGTGGGAAAACATTTCAACTCGAAACCAAAAATGGCCAGGTTGTTGAATGGTTTTAATTTTTCGAAATAGGGACTTTAAAACCTAAAAAACTTTTCAAATAGTGTTTCTCGGCTTGTGTATACAAGGCTTGGTTGATTGTGTCGCAACCGAGCTTTACGAGTTATAAAATGTCTCAAAAAACAGTTTGATCTGTTGAAAAAGCCATCCTAGCTGGGGCATCAGCAGAACTTGGAAAAAAACTACCTTTTTTTGATTTTATGAAGTATATGAGTAGTTTTGTAACGCTTTCCGGATCCTAAGGGGAAGGGGGGTCCTTTCTAGGATGAGGGGTCCACAAGTAAAGCAAAGTTCTGGGGAACGGCTCCTTAGATTTTTAGGGGTTTCCTATCCTAGGTTTTTGTAAAAAAAAAACGTGAATTCACACGCAAAAGCACAGGACATCCTCCATAGGATCTTGTAAAGCTAGTCTTAACATAGGGGACCGATTCAAAAGCTCTTTTCACTTTCCTTAAAAGCGATCCCTTTCCCGCATTAATTAAAGCTGAACGTCCTAATTCCTGAAATTTTTTTTTTTCGTCTTAGTTTCATGTGGATATCTTTTTAAAGCTTTCTTTTTTTTTCGATGAAAGATATATCATTTTAATAAAATGTTGTTATTAAAATTGAACCAAAGCATTTCACTTATTTGTCTATACTAACCCTTGGTTTGCGTCAACTGGTTTTTTGCTTGAGTTTATTTTTGTTAAAACAGTGACTGAGCCCATTACGAATAATTTTTTTATAAATTGGTGAAAACCAAAACAAGTTCAAGTCGAAGTATAAAAAAGACCAGCGGTAAAAATCATCTCAAAATATAGTTTTTCAGAGCTTAAGGTTTTTTTGTATTGGTCTTCTTTGCACTATTTTTAGTTATTCTGACTTCTGAAATTTCCGATAATAAACGAAATACTTACTGGGGACGTTTACGGACTCTGCTAAAAAAAGATATTCTTTTCGAAGCTCGGTTTCTGAGTTCGGCAGTTGTGAAAATTTCCTCCGGAAAATGAAATGCGGGCGAAATTTTATCAGTTTCACTATATTCATTAAGATTAAATATATAAGCAAAACCACAAAAAAAAAAGAAAAACGGAAGACTAATACTCATTCGATTACCTCATATTGTCAGCCGATTATTTAATATGAATATTTTCAGGGTGTTTTTTAAAGTAGAATTGCTCGTTTTATAGGGTACTAAGTTTACTTTGTACCTAGTCACTTCTGATTTAAAAGCGCATGTGAAAGTCACGTGAAGACAATTTTTATCGAATCATGTAAATAAGATTGCAAGTGCGTTTGTCAGATTACGTCTTGCCATTTTGAATGGCTGATTTTTTGCATCAACAAATAAAATGTTTTTTAAAGTTACAATATCTCGTTTTATTTCTTTCAGCAAAGGACATACTTTAATATTCTCATCCTTACTGTTTCTGTTGATTGTTCGCTTTGTCAGTTATCAATCTGTTATTGATCAGTTATCAAAAACAAAAAGCTTCAAGATGTTGTTCTTCTTTTATATTCCGATAGTTTCCTGCAAACTCATTTCCAGTTTGGTACAAAGCAGGTCATCTTTTGAGCCATGTAATTGACTTTATATTAACCCACTTTTCTAACAAAACATGAAAATAAACAATTTTGATGTGTTGGGAGAAAACATGTTCAAAAAAAGTGTTGAAAGTCTCAAAACCTTGATTTTGAAAAAAAATAAAACTAAGGAAAAATTGAAATCAAATTATTCTAGTATCAACAAATTTTGTGAAATTTTTGTATTTTTTTTCACACAGTAGAATATATTTCCATCAGCAGAACAAAGACGAGTATATTGTTAATTCGAATTTAAGATAGCTAATAGCAGAGAATGAGTTAGAAGAAGTTACGCTTACAAAGGAGAAGTAAAATGAGCAGAGGGAGGGTAGCCTCCGGTCATCCAAGTTTCAAGATAAGGATGAGGTTTCCGGGAAAACTCGCGATGCATTAAAATAATGACAAATTTCTCAATGTATTAAGAAAAT
The DNA here is from genome assembly GCF_963678635.1 of Symsagittifera roscoffensis. Lineage (NCBI taxonomy): Eukaryota > Metazoa > Xenacoelomorpha > Acoela > Convolutidae > Symsagittifera > Symsagittifera roscoffensis. The sequence goes on along the minus strand of NW_026971356.1, from coordinate 75,052 downwards.
TAAAAGCTTTCAAAAATTCTTAGGATGTAATATACCAACTTTTAGAGGGTAAATTATAGAACGTGTTTTGCACCCAATTTTTCCTATGCTAAGATAGTGTATAGATTTAACACTTTATTAGGTTTTGTGATCGAAATAAAATGTTTTACTATAGGCATTTAGTTTTTCAGTCAAATATGCATGTTTCAGATGGTAAGATGGTAATTTTGTTTAAAAAAGATTTGTTGCCATATAAATAAATATTTTTTGGCGCTCACATTTGCGGATACTTGCGTTTGCAATGAAATTCTTACACATTATGCATTTTTTGAGTTTTTCTATATGTTCGAAAATATGAGAAACCTACCGGAAGATACACTGAAACCTAAAGTAAAATTCAAAAATATCAAAACTTCAAAAAAAATTGTTTCGAAAGATGGAAAAATAAAATGTAAAGATAAAGCAGTTAAATCACTGCATCGTATAATCATTTCGCCACAGGTTTACAGTTAATTATTCAATACTGCATTGAATGCAGCTACCCTATCAGTTCTTTACATATTTAAAGATTTTATGTGTTTTCCGTAATCCTTAGTCTTTTTGGGTAAAAATAACCGCCATCCTTTTGGATCTTGTATATGATGAAAAGTTCTGAGTTATCGGTTTGTTGATATCAAATTAATTGTTTACTCAGTGCTTTTTAAGTCAGGTACTATACTGTATTTTACCATATGTCTATATCCGGTTCCCACTGAACTATTTTATTCAACCATTTGCTGTCAAACCTACCTCTTCTTGTCTGATTTGTTGAGAAGTCTTGCAACATAAACATCACATTACACCTGAGTTCTTCTTTAATAGTCAAGGCTCTCGATTCTTGTGTTTCACGTGAACGCCACAACTTGTTCGTGTAAAAAGACTGTATTTGAATCTGCCTCAATTTCGTATCTGCAATCAACCAATAACTTTTTCCCGGTTTCACGATTAAAGACACCCATAAGTTCTCCCAGCACGAGCTAAGTACATAAAATTTGTGTCCTTTTTCGAGTCCTGAAACATATTAAACTTTGTAGTAAAAACAGTTTCGAAGCTCAAGCATTCTCAACTTTGCATATTGAAGAAGAAAAAATCCACGAATTATAGGTTCTAAGCTCAATTGTTGATTTTAGTATTTCAACCTCGTACGGGTCCCACTGAATCGAATTGAAAGTTTGAAGTGTGGTTCATAATATGCTTTGGCAAATTCCTCATCATTTAAAAAATTGTATCTCGATCTAGCCAAAACCTGGTAACCGTATAATGAATTATTTAATTACATCTCTGCAACAACTCCGGACAAAGCGATCTCTTATGCCCACCTTCTAGAATCAACTACTTACTCAAAAAAATTTGGATCAATCAATTATGGTGAGAAAAAACTTTATATGACTAAATAAAGTAACATTCACACAACCAGAGAAAGCTGCTTTTTCAAACTAGCCGATTTTTCGACAGTCTGTAAAATAAAAAATTTTGAGTGGGCTAAAATTAAAAATCAAAGTCAAAAATATCTTTTTTCACTGAGATCTTGAGCTCATTGACTTGCGGAGAAAAAAAAACATTTGTAGTTGACAATGTAATGAGACCGAATGAGATTGATGTTTGATACTTTAATTGACTTGAAGCAGATACAAAAATGGAGTGTACATCGGTAAATTTTTGTACACTCTATAACAAGTTTCTGACGAAAACTGAAGAAGAGAATGGTAATAAAACCAACAATTAGTTCAAAGCTGGGTATTAGCATTCTCTGGGGATGTCTGGAAAGAAGTTTTTCATTTGCATACCTTTCCATAGGTTCCCTGATTTATTTTCTTCCAAGTTACTCATTTTCTTGCAGTTTAAGCTTACCATTCTTTTGAAATCACGAAGTCGAACTGAAAACATCCAAAATGGGATCAATCTCCTTTTTTTCCAATATAGAATTATTCAGTTTGATGTGTTACCACCACTCACAATCCCGCATCACTTTTAGCAAAACTTACGGCCCCAAATCCGAAATCAACAGATTCTCGCCGTTCGTCCCCCCCGTTCAATGTCTCCATCAATCAGGTAGGTGCAATTCACTGAGAGGGGCAGAAAATTTAAAAAATTACATATCTCCAAGGAAAGTTTTGTAGTGATCGCCAAATCCAATTACATTGAAATAGCCATTTTTTTTAAGTTTCAAGATGTATGAAAACTGTCAATTTTGCATTCGGGTCTTGCTCTTTGGTAAAAAGACTTGATCAAATTCTCAAAAAATGCTAGAAAGAATATGCCTTGACTTCGATTGAGCAAATTGGAATCATATTCCCAATTGATGTACAAACCTTGTAGCATTTCTGTGTAAATATGAAGATGTGTGTTGATTCCCTGCTGGATAAAGTTTCATTGGTTTGTTTGTGCAGATAAGTATTTGTAAAACTTGGAAGAGTAAATTCGAATTTAATGTATCCTAATATTTCTGATGACAAAATTGAACCAGGTTTTCTTTTGGTTCAAAATTGGTAAAAATTCGGTTCAAGTAAAAACAGATAACATGTTTACATATCTCACCACATTCTGTTCCAACTCAATCGACTGATTTTTTCTGCATTTTCGAAATTTGGTTTGACATACAATTTTCCTCTGTGTCCTCTATACACTTGTCTTCATACTTGAATCTTCAATAGATGACTTAGACATATTTCTTTCAAATTCTGTGAAATATTAGACATCAGCTAATTCAGCACAATTTTAACGTCTTCAAATTTGTTTTTCTTTTCAGCTTTGGTTTGAAAAATTAGATTGATAAAAAAATTGATAATGAGTTTTTGCAGGTCCTTGTTTTAGAGAAAAAAAACGGTTCAAATATCTGGTTCGATGAAATTGGTACAAAAAAACAATTCGACTGAAAACCAAAAATGGGCAGGTTGTTGAATGGTTTGTATTTTATGAAATTGAGACTTTAAAATCTACAGCTTTTCAAATAGCGTTTCTCGGCTTGTGTATACAAGCATTTATCTGATTGTGTTGCAATAGAGCTGAAAGATTTATAAAATGTCTCATAAAACAGTTTGAAATGTTGAAAAATCCATACTAGCTGGGGCATCAGCAAAACTTGGCAAAAAACTACATTTAGCATTTTTATGAAAGATATGAGTAGTTTTGTATCGGTTTCCGGATCCTAAGGGTGGGGCTCCTTCCTAACATGGGGCTCCTCAAGTAAAGCAAAGTCCTAGGGATGGGGTTCTTGGGGAAATCCTATCCTGGGGTTTTTTAAAAGAACGTGAGATCCCACCCAAAAGCAAAGGACCTCCTCCATAGGATCTTGTTGAGCGGGTCTTAACATACGGGACCGATTCAAAAGCTCCTTTCACTTTCCTTTAAAGCGATCCCTTTTCCCGCAATAATTAAAGCTGAACGTCCTAATTTCTGGACTTTTCTTTTTCGTCTTAGTTTCAAGTGGATATCTTTTTATGGCTTTCTTTCTTTAGATCGAAGATATATCATATTAATAAAATGTTGTTCTAAAAATTGAACCAAAGCATTTCACTTATTTGTCCATACTAACCCTTGGTTTGCGTCAACTGGTTTTTTGCTTGAGTTTATTTTTGTTAAAACAGTGATTGCGCCCATTACGAATAATTTTTTTAAATTTGGTAAAAACCAGAACAGGTTTAAATCGAAGTATAAAAAGGACCAGCGGTAAAAATCATCTCAAAATATAGTTTTTCTGAGCTTTAGATTTTTTGTGTTGGTCTTCTGTGCACTAGTTTTAGATATTATGTCTTCTGAAGCTTCCAATAAAAAGCGTTATTTTTACTGTGGACGTTCACGGACTCTATTACTAGAAGATATTCTTCTCGAAGCTCTGTTGCTGAGTTCGGCGGCTGAGAAAATTCCCTATGCGGAAGTTGAAATGTGGGCGAATTGTTATCATTTTCAAAGTTTGAGTTAGCCCACTTGTTTTTTATCAATCTCCATTTTTCCAATATAGGTTCAATAGGGAGAAAATTTTCGTAGAGAAAGTTGGATCGGATAAGATTCTTAATTTTTTTGCTCGGTTTGAAATTTTGCAACACTTACAATCCCGCAGCACTTCTAGCAAATGATCCGGCCCCAAATCCCAAATCAACAGTTTCTCGCCGTTTATTCCTCTCTTCAATGTCTCCATCGATCAGGTAGGAACGATTTTCTGACAGGGACAGAACGATTTTCACAATTCCTTCTTTGTTGCTACTTTTGTTTTCACCAACCGCAGTAGTATGCTTACAGTACATTAGGATGTGGGTTGTCATGCATGAATGACCATTAAGTATGTTTCATAATGGTCACTATGTTTTGGTCACTCCGAAATCCAAAATTTCACCACGTGTTATTTTATAACAAATAGTAATCAAGTAGAATTTCGATATATTATTGAATATTCCCAATGAACGTTGTGTTTACATGTTTGGTGTAAAAAAGGTAGGATAAATCGTTGTTCAATTAACAACTGATATGTTTCACTGCCTATATCCCGTTTGCTCAATTCTTCTTATAAATTGAATTTAATTTCAATTTACGTACATATAGATACAAAGTATGCTGGAAACACTTTCATTTAATTGAAAAGAAAAAAATATCCGATTAACTGGGTTCCGAAACTTGAACAAAATCTGGCACTTAAAAACGCACTAAACACGGAATACGGCCCCAAATCCGAAATCAACAGATTCTCGCCGTTCGTCCCCCCGTTCAATGTCTCCATCAATCAGGTAGGTGCAATTCACTGAGAGGGGCAGAAAATTTAAAAAATTACATATCTCCAAGGAAAGTTTTGTAGTGATCGCCAAATCCAATTACATTGAAATAGCCATTTGTTTTAAGTTTCAAGATGTATGAAAACTGTCAATTTTGCATTCGGGTCTTGCTCTTTGGTAAAAAGACATGATCCAATTCTCAAAAAATGCTAGAAAGTATATGCCTTGACTTCGATTGAGCAAATTGGAATCATATTCCCAATTGATGTATAAACCTTGTAGCATTTCTGTGTAAAAAAGAAAATATGTGTGAATCCCTGCTGGAAGTAAATCCAATTTTAATATAGCTTATTCTCTATGATGACAAAATTGAACCAGGTTTTCCTTTGGTTCAAAATTGGTAACACTACCTTTTTTTTAAGTGAATACAGATAGCATTATACATATCTCACCATATTCTGTTTCAAATCAATCGACTGATTTTTCTGCATTTTCGAAACTTGGGTTGACTTACATGTTTCCTCTGTCTCCTCTATACACTTGTCTTCATACTTGAATCTTCAATAGATGATTTAGACATATTTTTTCAAATTCTGTATTATTTTAAACATCAGCTCATTCACCACATTTTTAAAGTCATCGAAGTTAATTATCTTTTCAGCTTTTGTTTGTAAAAATTAGGTTGAATAGAAAATTGATAATGATGTCTTCTCAAAGCTTCAAATGACGCGAATGTGCGGAATTTTTTGCGGCATATCTCAGATTGGAATCAGTGCACTTTTTGATTAGTTTCTGGAGATATTTTATCAACAAATAGTGATATGTTGATCCATCTGTCAGCAACAACAAATCCACAATCAGGCTAGTAGTGATACTGCTCGACATTATACATTATCAGGGAAACAGTTCTTCATTGTTGAACCTGAACATAAATTAACTTTTATAGCTAGGAATGGCGTGAATATAAAGCGGGTTTGAATAGGTGAAGAATTATGATGAGGAGGCGTAAAGAGTTTTAAAAGGCAAGTAGAATTTACTCACCGAAAGACGTTGATTTGAATCAAATATATCCATATCCATGAGATCCAGTGACATTTCGTAACACCCATTAATTTTCACAATTCCTTCTTTGTCAAGATCGTATGTTGCTACTTTTGTTCTCACCAACCGCAGTAGTATGCTTACAGTACATTAGGATGTGGGTTGTCATGCATGAATGACCATTAAGTATGTATCATAATGGTCACTATGTTTTGGTCACTCCGAAATCCAAAATTTCACCACGTGTTATTTTATAACAAATAGTAATCAAGTAGAATATCGATATATTATTGAATATTCCCAAAGAACGTTGTGTTTACATGTTTGGTGTAAAAAAGGTATGATAAATCGTTGTTCAATTAACAACTGATATGTTTCACTGCCTATATCACGTTTGCTCAATTCTTCTTATAAATTGAATTTATTTTCAATTTACGTACATATAGATACAAAGTATGCTGGAAACACTTTCATTTAATTGAAAAGAAAAAAATATCCGATTAACTGGGTTCCGAAACTTGAACAAAATCTGGCACTTAAAAACGCACTAAACACGGAATACCGGTAGGTAAAACTTTCTGTACAAAGAAATCTCTTATTAAATTGATGAATTTTGTTTACTATACAAAAATTAACCTGGTTTTTTGTGTCGTAATCTTTTCATCGATTTTTTTGAAAGTGGTTCAACTTCTAATAATCGAAAAAAGAATCGTTGAAGAATGGCGACTCGTCCTCGTCGGAAGTATTGGCCTCCAGATTGGCGATATCCGCACTATATATGAGTGCAGTGACATTGAGACACAGCTAAAAACTCAGAGCTTGATTCTGCAGTATCACTCTCAGTGACTAACTTTAGACAAAGAAAAGAAAAATTTAATTCAAGTAAACCAGAATACATTCTTGAATTATCATTAGTTTTCCTCCCGATACAGCATAGGATATCACATGGCGCAGCCAGCAGGATTCGCAGCTCAAGACAATCGTACGGATATGGGAATACCCGTATTTTGGGCGTCAGCGAACTTAAGTCCTCCGTGGCAATTTAAAACCTGGTTCGAGCAATTTCTAATGGCAGTAACCGTCAAAGAAACGTAAATCCAGACGTCTTGTTGGAGGAACCAATATACATACTGGAAAAACCACCTCCTTAAATAGAAATACCAAGAGACAGAGAGAATGAAGAAGCGGCGAGAGCCAGAAATTTAAGAGATAAGTTGGCAAGAGATCGAGTAATACTGGAAAATGAGGAGAGAAGAACAAGGGGCCGAATGGTTGGCCACAACGTTTTTTACAATGAGGTGCAAAAGAAATTGGTATCCAGATTATTTCTCTCACTCGGAACAGAAGGAAAGAAACGATTCCTACAGAAGAATCCACATGTCAAAATCTCCAAAATGTCGTTCAGGGACATTAAAGAGCTTGCAGAGGCCTCGTTTCAAAAGGTAAAATGCGTGACCTATAAAAAATATAGATTGTTCACACGAATGCAATAATCTCAATCAGAACTCGGAACAAGGGAAAATGAGATATTTCTCAATTTTTTCATTTCGAAAATGAAAAGTATGACGTTGCAGCATACCCTGACATTCGAAACGCTAGATCCAGAGGAAGTTTTAAAGAGGGCTATAAAATTCAAACATAGCAAATTGACTACAATGGCATTTCTGAAGACAAATGAAGCAGCAACAGGAGGAATCGTTAACAATTACAATTCTGGAGTGAGGATAAAACAAGAACCAGTGATGGCAGTCAGGAACTCAAAAAATCATTAATATAATAAGAGGAAAATGAATAAACGACAAAATAACAGCAGAAACTCTAACACGAAAGCAGTTGTAGTTGTTATCGATTCCTCCTGTTGCTGCTTCATTTGTCTTCAGAAATGCCATTGTAGTCAATTTGCTATGTTTGAATTTTATAGCCCTCTTCAAAACTTCCTCTGGATCTAGCGCTTCGAATGTCAGGGTATGCTGCAACGTCATATTTTCCATTTTCGAAATGAAAAAATCTCATTTTCCCTTGTTCCGAGTTCTGATTGAGTTTCTTGCATTCGTGTGAACAATTTATATTTTTCATAGGTCACGCATTTTACCTTTTGAAACGAGGCCTCTGCAAGCTCTTTATAGTCCCTCTTCAAAACTTCCTCTGGATCTAGCGTTTCGAATGTCAGGGTATGCTGCAACGTCATATTTTTCATTTCGAAATGAAAAAATCGAGAAATATCTCATTTTCCCTTGTTCCGAGTTCTGATTGAGATTCTTGCATTCGTGTGAACAATTTATATTTTTCATAGGTCACGCATTTTACCTTTTGAAACGAGGCCTCTGCAAGCTCTTTAATGTCCCTTTAATTTCTTCGGTTATTTTTTTGAAAACTCTCAAGAATACTCCAAAGTACCAGTTTGGTCATATGTTTTCAATGTAGCGTGCACTAATCTATTACTGTTTTCCGAAATATCGAAAAAGCACTCGTCAAACCTTTATCTAAATTTGATGTGGCGTTCGCTTTCGTTTCATTAAATGTAATGAGCAAATTTTTGAAGCAACTTGATTTTAAAATTGAATAGTAAGAAATGGTTTCGATTGTAAGTATATGTCTGCAAAAGAAAGAATTGTATCTATTTTAACATAAACACTGGTGTACTTTAAATCGCAAATGTTTTGGACTGCAATTTGTTCAAATGGATAATTGTTTTGCGAAACTGCAACTGGTAAGAAAAGTGTTGGTCGGCATGTGTCATAAAGGTCAAACGTAGTTTTTGATACAAGCTATTTGTTTGAACGCAAAATATGTTTATATAGACTACCAGGCGCTGCAACATAAATAATTTACACGCCCTCCCTTACTAAACTGATAAGAAACTTCATAGAAGGTCTTATTAATTCCATGTTTAGAAAAGCAATCCCTATTTTTATCTCTTGAGGAATTTTCAGAGTTCATTTCACTTTTCTTTTCTTTCCGCGTTACGTTTGTTGTTTTCTTCTTAAAGGTTCTTCAAAAATTCCATGCTATAAATTTGCCGCACGTTCTAATCACGAAAGAACCATTATTTATGTAAACGTTTGTGGTAGTTTTGTTAAAGTAATTAACGAAGAAAATTTTTTTAATTCTGATGAGTGGACTGGTACAAATCATGTTAACCAATTTTTTTTGTTCAATAAACCTTTGTTAAAGATGTCAAACGAAGACGAGGAACTCATAAAGACGTTCTCTAGTTATCTTTAAATTTCTGGAAAAAAAACGGATCCTGATGAGTCTCTTGCTCTTCAGATTGATGTTTCAACTTTATAAAACCAGTAAGAAAAATTAAGCATAAGTACGATTGTGATGTTAATACGATGTGTTAAAAACAATTTAAATACTCTGAAGAAATTGAATTTTTTGACCATTTATAGGAAGTGGAGGAAATTGGGTCGCCTTCAATATTTACCCCGAAAGGTGATTCTCATCCTACAGTGTCGCCCTGGCTTGATGAACCAGAATCATCAACTCCAACTTGCACTTCTGTAGCAACAGTGAGTAATCACATGGAAAACTTGATTCCTTGTGTATGTCTTGCGCGAAAGAACCAGCGAATGATAATAGCACTAGAAAAAATGCAGGAGTATTTAGATCTTATTTAACTTTAAGACTGGTTTTGCGTTTGTTTGATTTTGATTTGTTTTTATTGTATAAATCATTAAACATGAAACCCGGGTTGATTTTTAATAATTTTCATTTGGTTTTATAAATATAAACACTTTGTAATTTAAAATCCTCTGACTGTTTATACTTCACTTATCAAGTTGTTAGGAAAAGGAGAGCTTAATAAATTATTTTGTCACCAAGTGTTGAACAAGTCTTTAATCAAAAAACAAAAGATAACAAATGTTGAAACTTCATATCTCGTAAACTTGAGGTCCTGCAGTCTTCAGACTTCTGTACGAAAATACGACTGGTTGGGAGCAGAATTTTGATTTGTTGCACGATTATGTTCAGACCATCTATTGGAGAGATACATACCTTTCTTTGTGAAAAAGCTTTATTCTATACCATTTTTCCAACTTTTTGTTTCACGGTCCGAATAGAGTCTTCCGACTAATCTTTTCTCTGCTCTCATTGAACTTCGCATTTGTTAACTAAGTTGGGATCAGAACCCGTATTCCCGGGTTTTATGGAGGAGCTGATGAAAAGATCGCCTGTGACCCAGTCGATACCTTACCATCTGCAGACGATTGGCCTGATCGAGAGGCACACACGCACAGTAGTCTCCATGCTGAGGGTTTAGAGTCAACGGTGCATGGACGACGTGCACAACCACTCGCTACATGTGATGGTCGTATACAATAGTACGGAACATTCCACCACGGGCATCAGCCCATACATGCTTTTAACAGGCCACCGTAACGTTCTTCTATCTGAAGTTTGCGCCTAAAACCTAATTGTGTGACGTGATCAAAACGCAAAGAGCTGAATGATTTGGGCCGAAAGCAGGCACTTCAAACATAAAAATTTTTTTGGATAAAAAGACAGCTGACTGCAAGCCATACTCAGTGGGAGACTAGGTTTGGGTCTTCATGAAGGTGGTTCCGCAAAGAGACCAAAACGTTGCTGGTGAACTGACGTGGTCTATTTCAGATATCTGAGGTACACCGAGGTGGTGGTTGCATCGATTGAGCAACGGAAGCGCTGCTCCTTACGAGAACGCCAAACACACTACTCTACGTCGGAGGACGGACGCTGTGCATCCCGGCTAACATGCATTGAGAGGAACACTTGATAGTGGATACCGCTTGTGAAAAGAATGGAATGGGTACAAACGATAAAACTGACGGGATTGAGGTGGTAATTGACTGTGCTATGCCATTGGTTTTAGAATTTACTGAGCGAATATACGTCGTTGACTAAACATTTTCTTATGCCGAGGAGGACTGGAGCAGAGCAAACTGAGGCCAGCAAAGGAGTTAAGCTCGACTTTCACCGACCAAACAAAACACAAGGGAGCAAGAGGGAAAGACACAAGAAGGAGTTCAACCCTCACGGTGATGCAGAGCAAACTGAGGTCAGCAAAGGAGTTAAGCTCGACTTTCACTGACCATGCAAACACAACAGAGCAAGAGGAGAAGACACAAAAAGAATTACAACCCTTACGGTGATGATTTTGACTTGGACATAATCAAATCAAACGACATAACGTTTCCAGTAGTTCGACTTGATGAGATATTGATCTCGCGTTACATCTACCTGATTGACGGTAGAGAGACCTGGCACGACGATCGGTCAGAACCAGAGGTGGAGTTCGAGCCTGAAGTGGAACATCTGCATGGACATGAGTTGAAAAATTCGCGCGTTCTCGAATTGCTCCGTGATTTCCTGCAGAGCCCTAGGAGAGAGTGTTGACAATTCGGGATATCGACCAATCCAGTATCTAGTACATCAGTCACGTCTACACCGAATCCAACTGGGTCCTCACTTGAAGCAAGGATAACCGTAACCCTAATTCTAACCCTTAATTTTTTTGGAGAACCCCTATCCTAGGATTTTGTAAATTAACGCAACTTCTACCCCTAAAGTAAAAGAATCCTCCTTGGGATCTTGTTAAGCTGAGCTTAAAAATCGGGACCCGATACAAAAATTCCTTTTTTTTTTAAAAAGCGGTCCCTCTTCCCGCGATAAGTAAAGTTAATCGTCCTAATTCCTGAATTTTTCTTTTTTGTCCCAGTCTCATTTGGATATCATTTTCTGGCTTTCTTTCTTTTCTTTGAAGATTTGTCATGCTAAAATCAGTTTGCTTTTGAAACTGAACCACAGGATTTCACACATTTGTTTGAATTATTTGGTTTGTGTCAACTAGTTTATTTGCCTGAAACTATTTAAGTTAAAACAATGATTGAACCAACAAAAAAACATTTTTTAGTGGTAAATTGGTAAGCCCAAAACATGTTCAAGTCGACGTTTTCAGGGACTAGCAGTGAAAATCATTTGAAACAATTTGTTTCAGAAGTTTCATGTTTTTGTTTGTCTTTTTTGCGCTGTTTTTAGATTGTCGTTCTTCTGGAGCTTCAGATAAAATTAATGGGTTATTTATATGGGGACGTTCACGGACTCGGCTATTATAAGCTTGCAGATATGTTTCTGAGTAGGACCGCTATAAAAATCCCCAATCTGGAAGTCGAAATTCAGGCGAACTGTTATCAGTTTCATTGCATAAGTTGGCCCACTCGATGGCCATGTAAATGTTTTATAGAAAAGCATTCTCTTCGGCGGCTGTGTGGCCAAAGAGCACTGTCAAAATTCTGTCGTTTCGAGTCGAATGGTCATAATGCAAAATTGTTTTGTTTCACTGTTATATTGGCGTGACCTTTCGAAATTATAATATAGTTGTACTCTCTCAATGCTTACCTGAGAATAATGTGACCCTGAACGTTCGGTGGATCAGTTCTCGCTCTGCACTCCAATTGAGTCTTTTGGCATTCAACTTGCCTATTAAACAGAGTGCCTTCTGAACAGAACCAAAATCATTATTCATTTCTACAAGGCAGGGTAAAGTTCCATTCAACTTAACTTCAGCAACTCAATTTATACCGAACAAAGTTTCAATCACTTTAACAAAAAAGAGCAGAAGACTCTAAATTATGAATGAAAAAGAGGAAAATATGTTTGTCAAAAAGTTTTTTGTTGCTGAAAAGCTGATTGTGGCTTATTGATCGTCTATGATTTGAAAGTTCATCAATGTGCTCAGATCTGTTTTTTTCAGAAGTTCTTTCTCATTCCTTACGATCTCCAGCTTTTTTCTTCCTAATTTAGACTCCATTGTCTCACCGAATGCTGAATTAACAATTAGTTTGGTAAAAACTCTCCTGGAATTTTCTTTACTGCGGCTTTCCGTAGGCGGGTGCTGAAATCTACAAAAGGTGTCATCTAGTGACTTTAGCGGAACTGAAGAACTTTTCTTAGGTGAGTTAATTTCATTCCCAGCTCGTGGTACAACTTAGGGTACAGTAATGCAAAACATAACCTTCTTTAGGATGCAAGGTATGTAGAAGCTTTGGCACTTTGGCAGTGCGGCGATTCCCAATTTTCCCAATATGTCGACTTGCTCGTTGCTCATTGCACCGATGTCCTTTACTTCACGAGAGGGGGCAATGGGGTATTAAGCAAAGAAGTCGTGAAGCTCCTAGTGTATGGTCAAACTGACTTCAACTAAGTTACCCAACTCTGGGGTTTCGCTGGCGAGCAGTATGTCTTCCAGACCTTTCTCAACTATTTAAAAATCGTTTAATGGCAAAGGGCAGTGTTTAACCTTTCCCCGTGCAAGTTGCTTGCATCGATATTGAGGATGTAGCTGGCTGGTTCTGAGGGCGAATTATCGTCGAGGTATTTATTGTTTGCTTTGTGAAATCGACACGCGTAAACCGACGACATGCATACTCGTATCATTCGCTGTACAACGTCCAGATTATCACTTGCCAGATTATGACGTCCAGATTATCGAAAATATTACTTGCCGTGAACCAACAGACGCAATCAAGCCCGTAACTTTGGTAGCTAACTTCACGAAAAGCTTCGAAAACGGAAGCAAGTAACAGCACACCTGTAGTCAAGTACAAGTCATGGTAATTACCAAGTGAACCACACTTCAGTTCGGTGAAAACTCTTAAGACATGACTGTACTCGCTTCTTGTAACACTCACATACCTCCTGATAGACACTTTTCCGCATTGGTCACGGGGAAGTCAATTTTCTCGGAAGTTTTCGAACGAGTTGAAGTATGAGTAGGGTTAATGCATTTTCTGTTTTCAGGGGATTGCGCGAGATTTTCAAAATAGTTATCCAGTTGAAAAAACAATTTTCGTTGGGCAAAATATGGACATGTTTTGCCAGCGGCGCTAGCATAAATTGATACGAATCGATAAATCTCAGATTTTCGCAGAGTTTTTTGATTTTTCCTTTTTTTTCCGTGTACGTTTTTTAATTTTCACTGAGATTGTCAAGGATATATATTTTTCTTCAGATGCGGGTATTACACAAAAATAGTTTTTCCGAATCGCTTTTTGCCAGCGCTTTTATTGAAAAAAAGTTAAGTCATAATTTGTCAAAAAATGAGTTATATTTAGATGTAATTTGGTGTTTTTTCTATTAACCTTACACTCATTTTGTGCCACACGTACTTGACCAGTTTCTACAGATCACTTATAAACACTTAGGGATATTTTAATTCGTCTGTCAGCAGCAAAAAGTCCACAACCAAGCTAATAGTGAATCTGCTCGGCACTCTTATGGGCAATAATTCGGCATCGTTGAACCCGAACAGAAAAAAAATTTAAAAATCTGGTTTTGATTTGAAATATAAAGGGGTTTGAATAGATGAAGAAAATCAATGAGAGGGCATTACACTTTGCTTTCCAAAAGAAATTGATTTGACAACTGCTCAGTCTTTCAAATCTGTCCATATTCATCAGAAACTTTAGAATTTCGTATTCCCCATTAATTTTCACAGTTCCTTCTCTGTCCAGATCAAAGCTTGAGACTTTGTTTTTCTACAGTCACCGTCTAGATGCGGGATAGAGGGCGTGCTCATTCACGTTGAGATATGCTGCAACAAAGCAGCATAGAAAGTAAGGATCATCATCTTTAGTGTTGATATTTGTGAGCATAGTAGAAGCAGTGCTGAGTGCATCAGGTAGTTCGAGGTAGGATCACTCTCTTACTGGTGAGAATGCTGCGAAACTGATCTGCAGTTTTTCAATTCGATTGATTATCCATCCGCTACCATAAGAAGAGAATGATTTGACTTGGTTGACCGTTTGTTCAATCAGTTCTAAGTATTGATCCCCAGCTATTCCCTCGAAGTACAATATCAATGTCTTAGTGTTCAGATAAAGCATGGTCCTTTCAAAGTTTCCAGTGTCCCCGTCTTGCACAGTGGGAATTTTGATCATCCACACTTTGTTCGGACCCGCTTTGACCCTTTACAGTATGAGAGCATCTACTTCCTCCTTGTTCTGCATCATTACTTGAAGCAAATCCAATTCTTTTTCCTTTGGGGGAGCCGAAGATCTTGTCTCAATGTGTGCTTCTTCAGCAAATGTTTTTGATAGCGGTGAGAAATATTGTATGGCAATAGATACAATGTCTATTGGAAGTCACGTCATGTGCCAGCTCGACGTGCTCTCGGGGTTCCGAATGATTCGAGACACTCATCACAAACAGTTTTGAGGATGATGGGGAGTAAGGTTCTTGTGAGCTTTTTGCTCATGCCTTCTCAAAGTCCTTTTAGATCTCAGTACTTTTCGGCACTGCTGTCAAGGAAGAAGTGTCGCGATAGAAGTAGAAAAAAATCAAGATTGAATTAAAACTCGTTATGAAGAAGCGAAAACGAGAAGTGACTATGACTAAAAACTAAAAGTTTTGAGAGTAAGGACAAGTAGAAGCCATTGACAAGAGTTATACTTTGCCGTGAACTTGACAATAAGTATTTTCCTTTACAAAAAAGGGTTTATTACAGCTTTAGGCTCTACATGTCTCCTCGCCTTGTTCATGTGCAAGGGTTTCGTTTATTAAAAGACTGATTCGTTTAAAGCTTCAAACTTGTGCTGTTTATTTTAAGGGGAAGCGATAATTTTTTTAAAGTTTTTATGCAATTTTTAGGAGATTTGTTTAGGCTTTCAATCATCTTTTCAGCATTAATTTTTATAACTTAAAGCATAAAAGGATTCAGATTCATCCTGAAACTTTCTCTGACTAATTTTATTTGGAAAGAAATAATTTTTTAATGATTTCAAGCCCACTTTTCGGTTTTTTAAATGGCTGTAGAAAAAGTCGAAATATGAAACAATGAGGAAATTAAAGCACCAAACTGTATAAATAAACTGAACTATGGGATAGTGTTGAAAAAATTGAAAAATTTTCAAATTGGATATCTTGATAGTTTTAATTTAAATATGTTCAAAACATATCGAAATCAAAGTTTCTTTAATCTGATTCCCTGTACCGTGAAAGATTTCATCTCATGTCTTTCGAAATTTTAAGGCATGGTCGTTTGGGTTAAAGGGCAATAGCTAACCCGGCGTTGCTCGTCGCTACGCTCCTCCCGTTCTATAAAATCAAGTGAAAAAAATTGTTGCTTTCCAAATGAAAGGAACACCTCAAACTTATTATGTCTCTCAATTTCTGGTCGAATTCACAAAAGAGTCTACCAATTTTTTAATCAGGATGACTTCAAAAGCCTTTGTTGTCCCATGCTTGACCTCTACATTCAAGTATATTTTTGGGTTGCTCCAACCATCAACTGTCTGGCCTTGTGACGGAAAAAACTGAAAATAGCTGTGAATTACATCTCCATCCACAATCTAGACTTTAGTGGTGTTCCAGTTCAAAAACGAATGCCTCAAGTTTGTTTCGGCTCGCAGACTAAATCTGTTCAAACTCAAATTGACATGATTATTAACGTAACAATTGAACGCTTAACTAATATTTTGCACGGTGAAAATGCTGTTGAGTTTTCTAGAACAATTGACATAACTTAAATTGGGTTTGTTTGTATGGAAATAGATACAAAAAAAATTTTTTGTGAAATTTATCAAGGAGAAGAAATTCAACTTTTACATTTTTTGCTCTCTTGTTATTATTGTTACTAAATGTTACTACACATGCGAGAGGCGTTCCCGAGGAGCGTAGCGACAAACAACGCCGGGTTAGCTATTGCCCGCTAAAGCAAATGGCGATATCTTATTATTTCGATGGACTTGATGTGTAACTTTTTGCGGTTCACAGAAACTTGTAGAAAAAAAATCTGTTGTTAGTAAGAATGAATTTGAAAAAATGAGTTTATAAGTTTTACAAAAAACATCAAAAAGAAGTTTAGAGTAACATAAATTTAGCAAATCTTATAAAATCATGATCATTAAGTTTGAAACCGATTGGAAATCTATTTGTAATTATAACATGAGCAACATAAATATAAAAAAATCCGCATGAAGCTGAATCAGCTGATTGTATTGGTTTTGTAATCAGAATTTGATTTTTCTCGAGGATTGAACGTCACATATTCTTGTACACGAGGGGATACCCAATGACATTTTACATTGAGTATCTGCGAAGACTATCTGTCCTCCAGGTTCAGCAAAAAGCAAGCAGATTGATCAGATCCAGGTTGATCAGATAGTGAAGCGTTCATAATCATGGACGTGTTATCATTTTTCAGTACTGAAGAGCATGGAACTACTACCGAAAAATTCCGCAAAAGCGATTATTCAAACGTTTACAACGGTTAATAAGTTCCATTATTTGAAGATTATTCGTGGCTAGCTTAGAACATAAGATTGTTATTGGTAATTTTTTGATCTGAACGCACATACACTGTTGATGCACGCTATCCCATAAATAATAACTCGATGTTATTACTGTGCCATTCCCTCGGATTGGCACATTTCGAACTAGCTACAGCACTAGAAAATAAGCGATAGAGGCCTTAACGGTCATTTATTACTAAGAAGGAAGTTCAGATTATTCTGGAATTTTTAATTTTCAAAGTTTTGATTCTCAGCGGTGTATTCTGAGAAATGCTGAAATGGCCAATTTTAATACAAAAAGACGAAAAAAACACAACCGGAGAAACTGAACGAAAAACAGTCGATATAAAACACGAGAAAAACGGAACGTCTTATCGTGACAACAGGACACGATAAGAATCTTAGCAGGAAGGGAACTCACGGAAAGAGAGTTCAGTGGAAGACCCGGAGTGGATCAGTACCCCCCGTGCCACGAAATTGAGTAAACAAGGACGTTATTTTCAGTGGAGCACGGAACTGGAGACTCGGTAATCGGAGACCAAAATACGTTGAGAGGCTGTAATAAACTGAGTTTGTAGCTACTTTAACGCCCTAAACATTTGAATTAACTCCAGTATTGTTTCTTATTTCAGAATATGAGTAGCTAGAAAGAGGAAAGGGTCAATCGATCTCCAATAGATTTAGTATATAACTGTCACTAAAAACATAGTAAAATAGGAGATTCGAGCCGTGATTTTAATAGCAGTGATGTAGTCTGGAGATCCGAGACCCAGCTATGTGGTTGTCTTCGCATGCAAACAAAAGCTGATCAATAATCGTTTGACTGATGGCCTAAAATGGTAACTTTTACTTAGCTTAGACAGACCAGAAAATCATCTGAATAGGTCGAGACGGTGAAAAACGGGTAGAATGTAGGTAACTGAAGCTAGCCAGTCGTCATTAGGTGCTTTTCTACGCCCCGTCCTTATGTAGTACTGGGGCGAATGTTACATAGACGTTTTTATGGCGCTCCTGGGTGGGCCTGTTAAAGGCATAAGACAATCATGTTCAGCAAACCTTTCAGCGAGGAACCCTCCACTCCGGGCGTATGCCCAAGTTAAAAGACTTATTGTCCTGTTTTGTAATAGGCGGAAGGTACCGGCCCTCCACCTGGTACTATTTAGCTTTTTACCTTAGTTAAGACCAAAAACTCCGGGGGCCTGAGGGTTAGGTGGGAAGTCTAGAGCCCGCTTATCCCAAGGCCCTGGGACCAAAAAGAACTAAAGAGAAGGCGTAAAACCGATCAAAAACAGTGTATAATTAAGAAATAACCGAGAAGAAATATACTTGAAAACAACAAAATTACAAAAAACAGTAAAAAAATCCAAAAAAGAATAAAAACGGTTGAAAAATATATAAAATGACAGTTTATACACTATTACCGGACGGGATGTGATCTAACCTTTCAATTGTTGCTGTTTCAGGTTGATTTATATCATGATCGAAAGATCGAGTGTTTTGGTGGTGGGTTAGGTATCCTCACTTGTTTGTTATTTGAGTATTTAAGCACGTTAATGATGAAATTACCGGTGGCCGGAGGGTAGACTGGCAAGCTGACAGACGTGTTCCAGACTCAACAGAGGGCATCAAAGACAACATCCACCACGACTGTTGGGTATCGTTGATACAATTTTAGTATCGTTCGGGTACTATTTCATCAAGATTTAAGTTGTGGGGGTCACAACTGAATCGGTCCGATTGCACCCTTCATCGATTGCAAATTTCGGAGTTAAGGGTCCTAATTCGGTTATTTTGGTGCAAAGGAGGGTATACTAATATTGGTTAACGACTACTAATAGGTTTTTATTGTAATTATATTTTACTTATCTCCCATTTAGACCCGAGAAACACGCCAATTTTGTCGAAAAATACTCATTTTCGACCCAACTATTAGCCCCAGAAAATTTGGATATCCGAGCTTTTCCGAACAGCAAAAAGCTTCTGCGCAGTGAGCTATTACGTAGTTCCACCCCCCCCCCCCTCCCTAACTAAAAAAATGGCGCGGAAAAAGACTTAGTATAAGTTGTTGAAAATAAAATCTTTTCGATCAAAACATTTGTAGTTTTCCGAATTTTGTCAATATGTTTTGAGAGTCAAGTTTTCGAGTTTTAAGAGTAAGAGTGATAAAAATTTTTACGTTAGGAGCCTACAATCATAATGTCCTGGGTTGCTAGGTCGATTTTTGAGTAAACCTCCGAACACCTCCGTGGATAGAGCTAGATTCTTAAAGATTGGAAAAAGAAGAAGACTGAAGGTCCAAATTTGATAGTTTTTGGCCAAATTTTTGTTTTCAAACCAATTTTAGTCCAATTTTTTGCATTATTCTAGTGCCGTACAAGGCTACTACGCTCGTTTTAAGTAATTTTAGGCGCCTTCAGTTTCTATTGTTTGACGTTTTCAATGTGTCTGATTGGTTGGTTCCAACTAAATAAACGTACTGGTTTATTTTTGTATATCTTTTTTATTCTTCTTTTTTCTTGTTTTGATGAATGTGATGTAGCTTCTGAATCGGAAAAGTATAATTGATCGTGAACTGGGTGGTTTTTATTTACTGTGTCTTTTAGTTTGTAAAGTGCATCTAAATTGCTGACTTCTGTTTCAGAGACTGCGTTTCTACGCTTTGAAAAACTTTTTCGTGTAATTTGTTTTTGCTTACTTAAAATTTTTCTTTCTATTGTTTGACGTTTTGTGCGAATATCTCCGATTGTTTGTTTATGCGGTGTAATTACAAGATCGTATGTTTCGTTATTTATTTTAAAATTGTGTAGTACGACTGTTTGTTTATTTCCTAAATTGTTCAGTGACATAAGATTTAGGATGAAGGTTGCAAGGTTGTTATTAAAGTTTTTAAAATCCTAGACTTTTAGTCCTTACGATTTTTTGGTGAGCCTAACTTGGGTCTTTTATATAGGGTTGAAGAGAAAAGTATATACCGATTCCGAAGAATGATTTTTACTTTGTCGTGGCTATTCTAAGTTAAGGAGTTAACTTACTTAATCTCACTTTGGGCTAGTGATTGTGTTCAAGGATTGGAGAATAGTAAATCGATCCACAAGGTTCAGGTATAATTAGAACACAGGTATTTTGATGGATAATTTTTTAATACTTACTAAGATTTAAGGTTCAGCCTGGGTCAGGTAAGAGGGGGGATTAAGTGAAGGATGAATAGCCGAAGTTCTTCACTGTTTAGCGTAATTTGAATGGTTAGTGTGATTGAAAGTTTTCTATTAGTCCTGGGTCTTTAAAAGTGTTGGGTTGTGAATCGTCGTTTGAGGTCGTTAGACACTTTTTTTTTGGTTGGGGGAGAACAAAATTGTTCTGTTTGATCCAAGGATAGGCCTTGATGATCAGGATATAATTTTTTATGATATAAACTGGATTTAATTGAATTTTTAATGGAGATCCAAGGAAAGCCTTGATCATCTAATTTCAGATTGAACAAGTTGGGATGAAAGAAAGGTAAGAATTTGGATAAGCCTTTAAAGATATTTTAAATTTATTTGATTAAAAAGCTTAGTGTTTGATGATAATAGTGGTTTAAATGATTGCTATTATGTTTAGGTGATGAAACTGGGGATGCCAGGATAATTTCTCATATACTAATAATTAATGATCATGTCAATTAATTTTTATTTTTTCTTTCAATAAATAATTTTTCGGATATCTTTTTAAATTTTACTGCAGATTTAGAGGGAACAATTTGAGATATTTTTATAAATCGTTATTGTACAATAGTAAATAGGATTTAGCGCATGTAGTAATCATTGAAGAATTTTCTGCAAGGCTTCTATTTTTTCAAATGAAAATCTAATTTTTTTGTTAATAAAATCCTAAGTAAAAAAGTGTGGTCTGGCTTTCGCCGTACGACCATGAAACTTAATGGTAAGTTCCTTCGTAGTCGTAGATCGTCTCTTTTCCGAGGTCTTCTTCCAATGCCTGGTAACTCTAATATTGTGCGGAATAGCGGTTCTGATCTATTGAGTCGTAGAGACATTTCATTTAGATTATTATCATGTAAAATTTTTGATAATAATTTTGTCTAATTCTAATCTCATTGTTAGTTCAAAGCTAATTTGTTTTTTAAGGTCTTGATCGAGACTTATGGTTGCACCAGATGAGATAGGTTCTAGGTTTAACTCATAGAGTAATTTCGGATAGGGTAGATCGTCTGCTCGTCACGCCATCTTATTTTCTGTCGGACAGATTCGTGCAACTTCTTAGTCTATTACCGATCCTAATCTTACTCTAATATCTACTAGTCTCAGGGTGTTTAACTAGTCTCTGCTAGGCTCAAAAGATCTAGAGTATACTGGCTTATTGCGATTGCTAAAGTTCTCTTGGAGAGGTAACTAATTTCTAAGTTAAATTCAATTATCTCTGGTGCTGAGATATAAATCATTTCCATGTATTTATAATCATGAGTGTTCAGTGAAAATGCTTTTCGAACTAATATTTCGATTCTAACTGCCAATTGTTTAATTGTTTCGTTTGGTAGTCTGCGAATTTCATTGCATAAAACTCTTTGGTGTTGTTTATTTCTTTCAGAATCAAACATTTTTGAAAATTCTGGTGTAAATCTTTTCCAATTTGTTTTTCTGTCTATTGGTAAAAATGAAAACCATTTCTGAGCTGCGCTATCAAGTGTTGTTTGGATTAACGCTGTGCGTCTATGTATCCAGTTTTGATGGCATGGTGTATTAGTTGGCTCAGGTCCGATATTTAAAATTAAATTTGCTGTGACTGCATTTAAATAATCTTCTACAGAATATTCAGGGTCTGTGCCTGTCAATACCATTAATACCACGTTATACCATGAATACCATGTTATTGATGATCCACCAATGAGGTATGGATTCATAGTCTTTTATAGTGATTCTGCGGCATTTGGCATTTGCGAAAAAATCGTCAGTTGATTTTTTGTTATCTCATGTTGTTGCAAAAAATATGGCAGTGGTATTTCGTTTTGCTTTGCCTTAGTTGACAATAATCAGTATTTGCTGGGTTTTGCGAGTAAAATTTTTTAATTTGAGGTTCGTGATTTGATCTAGGTTGTCGGAGATGTTGTTCTCGTGTATATGGTTCGAAAATATCTGGTTGATTTACGTGATAAGATTGGAGTCTTTGGTTTTGAGAATTTTGTTGATGTTTTTGGTCATGAAAATCGTCATCATCTGATGAATGATAATTAGGTGTATAGTAAGGCATTTTTGTTTATTTTGGTATGGCTGTTTACGATTTTTATTCTGTTGAAAAAATGGATAGTTTTCACTAAGGTCTGTTTGAATACCTAGGTTATCATTGAAATTTACGAAATTTGAAGTGTGTCGTTGGGGGTTTTGTCGTTGTAAAAATGAATTATTATGCGGATTTGTACGAGGAGGTTTAGATGTTTGCGATCTATTTACGTGGTTATAATTGTGTTCTGCAAAAAAATTACTTCTGGTGAATATTCTTTGTTTTTGTGGTGGTTTCGTCGTTGGTCTAAATGTTTGGTAATCCAAATGTGAATATTTTGGAGCAACCGAGGGTTTGACTGTAGATTGCAAGGTTACTTGGGGTAATATTGAAGTCTTTGGTTTTGGCGTTGTAAGGTTTGGATGTATTGGTGAAATGCCTTGTTTGTGTAGTTGTTACAAGTGTTTCAACTATTTCTTCATTTATAAAATGTGATGGTCTTTGAATATCTTGTTGTGTAAGATTTCTAGTTCCATTTAAGTTTTCTTGTTGTACAAGAGTTGAATTAAAAACTATTATTTTGTCTTTTATCAAATAAAATTGACTTATAAATTAAAGGTGTTGCATCTATTGTAAGTGGAATAACTTTTATATAATCTTTGTGAATAGTTATTGTACTGATTGCTTGACTTGCGATGTCTATTGGAAGGTTCAAAAATAAGGAATGAGACCATTCAGGGTCCCAAACGTAATCTGATTGTTCGGCAATGACAGTGTCATCATTTGTACTTTGGGGTCTAAAATTTTTTCTTGCTTGTGCAATTAAATCTATATTATGGGTAAAATAGTCATTAATAAACCATGCTAAGATTTTTTGTAAATCGTGTTTAACATTTGGTGAAATTTCACAGTTTGAAAATTTTTCACGGATTGTGTTTAAAAATGCTGAGAATGCGGCAATTTCATTTCTTACATTTGTGTGTCTTGATGTCTGAACCGGTGATTTGCTTTCGGTTTCTTTTCTTTCTAGTTTAGATAAATAACTATATATATTAATGCAAAAACATCGTTAGTGAAAATTGAATTTGCTCTCTGTGAATTTTGATGTTGTATGTTTTTAATGTATTCTGTGAATACTTTTGAATTTTCTATATCGACATCTTCTGTTTGGAATCTCGACAAACTTGCTGTACTGAGTTCTATGGTGTAAATTCCATATTGTTGTGTTAAGTTACATATTCCTTTTATATAATGATCGACAATTTGTCCTTTGATTTTTATTTCTGGGAATTCTGCTTTACATGGGCTAATTTCTTGTTCAAATATATTTGCGATTAGATTATGGCAAAATTGTATTTGTTCCCTGTCTGCAATGAGTAAAATGATGATAAATGGGAAAACAGAGTCTTCGTCTGGACTTTCGTCTCTTGGGCTTTGACTCATTTTTTCGTTTTATGACTGTCAGTGCGTAATGTTCAATGTGTCTGATTGGTTGTTTCCAACTAAATAAACGTACTGATTTATTTTTGTATATCTTTTTTATTCTTCTTTTTTCTTGTTTTGATGAATGTGATGTAGCTTCTGGATGGGAAAAGTATAATTGATCGTGAACTGGGTGGTTTTTAATTACTGTGTCTTTTAGTTTGTAAAGTGCATCTAAATAGCTGACTTCTGTTTCAGAGACTGCGTTTCTACGCTTTGAAAAACTTTTTCGTGTAATTTGTCTTTGCTTACTTAAAATTTTTCTTTCTATTGTTTGATGTTTTGTGCGAATATATCCGATTGTTTGTTTACGCGGTGTAATTACAAGATCGTATGTTTCGTTATTTATTTTAAAATCGATCCACAAGGTTCAGATATAATTAGAACACAGGTATTTTGTTAGATAATTTTTTAATACTTACTAAGATTTAAGGTTTAGCCTGGGTCAGGTAAGAGGGGGGATTAAGTGAAGGATGAATAACCGAATTTCTTCACTGTTTAGCGTAATTTGAATGGTTAGTGTGATTGAAAGTTTTCTATTAGTCCCGGGTCTTTAAAAGGGTTGGGTTGTGAATCAACCGATGAGGTCGCAAGACACTTTATTATTGGTTGAGGGAGAACAAAAATGTTCTGTTTGATTCAAGGATAGGCCTAGATGATCAGGATATAATTTTTTATGATATAAACTGGATTTAATTGAAATTTTAATGGAGATCCAAGGAAAGCCTTGAAGATCTAATTTAAGATTGAACAAGTTGGGATGAAAGAAAGGTAAAAAAAAAATTTGGATAAGCCTTAAAAGATAATTTAAATTTATATGATTAAAAAGCTTAGTGTTTGATGATATTAGTGGTTTAAATGATTGCTATTATGTTTAGGTGATGAAACTGGGGATGCCAGGATGATTTTTTATATTTTAAATATTAATGATCATGTCAACTAATTTTTATTTTTTCTTTCAATAAATAATTTTTCAGATATCTTTTTAAATTTTACTGCAGATTTAGAGGGAACGATTTGAGATATTTTTATAAATCGTTATTGTTAGTAAAAAGGATTTAGCGCCTGTAGTAATTATTGAAGATTTTTCTGCAAGGTTTCTATATTTCTGATTGGTCTATTGAGTCGTAGAGAGATTTTAATTAGATTATTATCATGTAAAATTTTTGATAATATTTTTGTCTAATTCTAATCTCATTGTTAGTTCAGAGCCAATTTGTTTTTTAAGGTCTTGATCGAGACTTATGGTTGCACCAGATGAGTTAGGTTCTAGGTTTAACTCAAAGAGTAATTTCGGATAGGGTAGATCGTCTGCTCGTCACGCTATCTTATTTTCGGCCGGATAGATTCGTGCAACTTCTTAGTCTAATACCGATCCTACTCTTACTCTTATATCTACTAGTCTCAGGGTGTTTAACTAGTCACTGCTAGGCTCAATAATCTAGAGTATGCTGGCTTATTGCGATTGCTAAAGTTCTCTTGGAGAGGTAACTAATTTCTAAGTTAAATTCAAATATCTCTGGTGCTGAAATTACAAGTAATTTCAGCACTTACAAATAAGTGGGTTGTTAGTTAGATGGATCGTGATTGGTTGAAATTAAATATTTTACAGAAAATAAAATATCCAATTTATAACCAATAATAATAATAGTTTATTTCTGGTTCCAGTTGACCTAGTCAACCAACCTTGTTTTATGTAAGTTAGACTGCAATCGGAGGCTTTAAATTGGTGAAACTATCTTTTTTCGTGATTTTTGGGCAACCCTCCGAAGCAATCCTCCGGATTAACCAAACCACTTAGCAACCCTCATTAGCAGAAATTTTTGACGTAACCCTCCGAGACCATTAAATTAAACCTCCAGTATGAATTTAGCTTGTTTTGATTCTTTTTGAGACTAGCTGGAGACCCCTTGAGACGGAACTTGAAAAATGTAGAATTTTGAGGGTACCCTCCGAAGCAACCCTCCGGAGTGACTTAAGCCTCTTATTGACCCTCCTTAGTGAATTTAGGGGGATCCTCCGAAGCAACTTAGATGTTTAAAGTACCCTCAGCGGT
Source organism: Symsagittifera roscoffensis (assembly GCF_963678635.1). NCBI lineage: Eukaryota > Metazoa > Xenacoelomorpha > Acoela > Convolutidae > Symsagittifera > Symsagittifera roscoffensis. The sequence continues at coordinate 49,262 of NW_026971356.1, read as the reverse complement.
AACCCTTCGGAGTAAGCTAAGTGTCTTAACAACACTCTGAAGCAACCCTCCGAAGTGAGTTAAGCCCTTTAACAACTCTCCTAATTAAAGATATTGTATGTACGCTCGGGGACAAATTAAACATCATTAGATATCCTTTTAAGGTCCAAATAGAAGGACGACTACCCACGGGACGTGTATATTAGGAAGATATTGGCCCAGTTGACCCGAAGGTTTGCGATTAACTTTCGATCCTAAATCAGGTTCATCAAAAGTATCCGAACAATTTTTTTTTGTGTTTTTGTTTGCGTGGTTGCCTTGAGCTACTTAATAGGAAGGCTTGGGCAATCCGGTAACACATAAGAGAAGACCTCGGTGAGTGTATTAGACAAGACACACTCACTTGAGAAGACAAAGTTGTTCCCTACTCTCGTGCACTTGGAACTGTCCGGATGTGGGATAGCTTTCGCTTGGACCCTAAATATTTTCGATCAAGAGGTTGCCTCGAGCTTTGTAGTAGGACAGCTCGGGGAACCGCAGGACATATAAAAGAAGACATTAGTGAGTGTAATTGACAAGACACGTTCACTTGAGAAGACACTGTCCTGGGCTTCGTTCTTTTGGAGTGTTCCAGTTGAGGGAAGTCTTTTTCTCTAAGACTAAGTTTTAATTATCTGTTACTAAAACCATCACTGCTCTTTTATAAAACATTGTTTGATTTTGAACAAAGCTGTGATTTAATACGTCTGTAGCTGTAGCGGTGAAGTGATACTGAACAAAAAGATCGCTGTCACCTATAGGGCATTCTTATCTAGTTATCAATTGTGTTTTGAGTGTTAGTTATAACATCTTGTGAAGTTTTGTGATACGTTTATACTCTGTGATAGAGTGGAATTTGTAATAACTAAACAGTGTGTGTAACTTTAACTGAGTCACTAGTAGCATCTCCCAGAGATTGATAGGATAGTTTTGATATTGAGTTTAGTGAGTAGGCTTAAGGAAGTCTTTTTTTTCAAATTTTTTTTTGGAACTTGTACATTGCCGTCAAAAGAAATTTTTTATCACGAGACATGCAGCATAGAGATTCGCTGGGAGAAATCACTGAGCACGGGAAGCACGCGGATTATTTAATCACGGCGTAGCCAATCCTCGATTAGTAGCATCACGGACTTTTTCGCTTGTGAAGCAGCAAGTGAAGGTCATAGTGATTTTTCAGTGAGCTGAATGAAACTAAGAAGTGAGAAGAATCGAGATGGTGTTGAAGAGCAGGACACCGAGGCCGGGGCGGCTTACGTGACGCCAACTGATCCTTTCGAGGAAGAAGAGCAGACACTAATCCGACCCGACCACCACCATCACGAGGACCCGGAAGAACCTGGCGAGGAACTTAAGCCGGAAGAAACCGAGGAAACTCAAGAGACCTTGGAGCGTTCCGAGGTCGGAGTACGAGAGGATTTCTTGTTTAAGGTAACCTCGAAGTCCGAGACCAAGATCAGTAGTCGGAGAAAAGAGCAGTCCTCTTTAGAGCAAGAATTCGACGATGTCAGGCATAAATCCGAGGGAAAAGCAACCAACTTCAAAAGCGAAAAGAAGCTTCAAGACGATGTACGATGAACGCATGATGTCGCTCCGAACTGATGGATTGTCCTCTGGATATGACTTTCCGGGGCTGATGCACTCGGACATGGTTTTCACACCTAGCCCGAGACAGGAGAAGAACAAGAAAGCGTTGTCTGACTTGTCAACTAGACCAAAGTTGGACGGTATAACGATGGGAGCGTCGTCGAAAGACGACAGGCTGGTGATATCGATAGGCACACAGAAGGGTGGTGCATCTTCGAGTACCAGGCTGCAACCTCAATTGACATTATCGTCTCTTGGTCTTACCCCAGGGCCGGGAACGGCTAGCGACTTGAGTCACATGTTTGCCCGTGTAAAGACAGGCCTTGAAGAACTCCGACATGATATGACAAAGAGAATGGATCGAGCTGAAGAAAGGGCACAAAAAGGCCAATGAAAACTGAGAGACGAGCTGGCCGACGAGAAGTCGAAAGCGAGAAATGATCAGGTCCTGCTGATTCGGAACACTGATCAATGCCTGGCGGAAAGCTTGGCGCTGGCGACCAAGTGTCACATGAAAGAGACGTTACAATGACGAGAGAGATCTAGCAATTTTTGAACGATCACGAAAACGTTTACGCTCACACGATGACTAGCCTGGAGAAGAGGTTAGATGCCAAAGCTGACCTTATGATGCTGAAGCTTGATGAGATCTTGGGCAACCGGGAGAATAGTCACGCTCCAGCGGGTGACTCATGCCAAACAAATGACGGAGGCGGAGCCCGCGGTCATGCAGGGGCTCAGCCGAAAACTAAAACCAGCTTTGAGTCTAACCATAGTAAGAGACCCTGCCCCAAGTTAGATCGGTTCCAGATCTGACTACCATCTCACAGGACACCACGTTGTACGCTTCGATGTTTGAGCCTTTGAATAGATCTCTCGAAACAATCTTTACCAAACTCTCGAAGTCAACCGAGAGAGGAGAGCAGTCAAGAAGGAAGCTCAAAAAGGCGAAGTCATACAAGGACGAATCAGATGGCTGCATCGATACCTGGTAAGAGATGATGATGTTACATTTTGAGTAAGAGTGTCTCTCCAAGATACAGGAATGCAGCGCACTGACAAGCAACCTAGAGGGCACGGCCCTAAAATATGTAATGGCAAAAATGACTAATGAACAGGACAGCGCTCGCAAAATTTTTGACATCTTGCTGAACCGCTTCGGATTGGGTGTACAGGGGCGTCAAGCTATGGTGAAATTTGAGAAGAGGCTTCAAAGAGATGACGAATCCATAGACAAGTTTTTGGATGATCTCGAGTTACTCAGAAGGAGAAGAAACCCTGATGAGAAGATATCAGAGCGGAACTTGGCCATCACCTCTAAATTCATGGATGGAGTAAAAACTGATGAGCTAAAAACCATGTTGGCCACACACTTCATCCTCTCGCTGGATCAAGTGCCCACGTCCAATGGTTTGCACATGAAGTCGCGTGAATACTTGCTCATAAAACCAAAAGCGAAAAATCGATACAGCAAATACGGCAACTACAAGGGAACAAATATCGGCACGTTCGTTGTTATAGACCTCGTGACGACTTGGATAAGAGGAGGTCATGTGCAAATTGTGGTTCGATGGGACACCATGTTTCAGCCTATTCTACTTACAAACAAAATATGGAGGCGACAGGCTACTTTCTTGACGACGTTGATGCAACTGACGAGGACCACGAAGAGTATGTAAGATGGCTCATAATGAAATATGGACCGAGATGCTTCTTCTGTAATTTGGAGGACATTTCAAATCGGATTGCACTCACTTCTGGGATGCAGTAGTGGACGCGAAGCATCCCCGCCATGAAGAGGCGCTTTCAGGGGTCAAGGCTAGTCAAGCCCGCCTAATGAATGAGGCCGAATCGCAGAAGAAAGAAGTGACAGCAGGCACATTCACGGCCGAGAAAGCAAAGACCTTACCTGATGAGGCGATTGCCTCGAACCTGGAGGCAGAGTCAGCCGGTGCGCTCAAAGTGGAATATGGCCTAGCGGTAGGGACTGCATTACAGAATGTTCAGCAAGAAATGGCCACCAAAGAGTTTGAACAGTGGGTAAGGTCAGATTTAGAGAACACAGCTGCCCGAGAAACTTGACATTCCAGGAAAAGAGACGAAAGAAGAAGACATCAAAGGAACCCAGGAAGCAGGGTCTAAACAAGAATGTCATCTCGGGAAAGACCTTCAGCATGGCAAGAGAGGGCACAAAAACAATGTCGACTATATTGGTCGCGAACCATCAGGTGGTGAAGATCTTGAGGGAGCCTTCCGAGATCACGGCAGTACACCTGGACATCCACGCGGACTACCTTAGACAGAAAGACCCCAAACTGGATTCCAGGGCAGTGAGAGCTTTACTAACAATAGGTGGTCCTAGACTAATGTAAATAGATGAGGTTTATGGCCCATACCCAATTCTCATGATGGCAAAATTATTTACACTAAAGCTCACTTGACCGTTGCAGGTGACCAGGTAGTCCAGATCTACATTGTTGGAGAAGAGCTTAAGGTCCGGCGAATCGGACAAACGCCATGCTCGAACAAGACCCAGTCCACATAGGCTGTGTTCTGGACGTACAGGGTAGACAACTCTCCGTGAAAGGACTATTAGACACCGGAGCAATGATCACTGTCAAGCCTTCAAGCACTTGGACCGACATGGGTTTTGATAGGTCGGAACTGATTCCGTTAACATCAGACCGGCAGCGGCTAATCAGGGTGCAATATACGTGACCGGAAGGACCCCTATCATCTTGTTGCAGCTAGGAGGGAGACGTCTCTGGATGAGTTTTCTGATCGTCGAGAATCTTGTTCGACCAGTTCGACCAGTTCATCCTAGTACGCGATTTTGTGCGCAATTTTGATGCCACGATTGACCTCAACGACGGCTTGATAAAAATCAAGGACGCTGAGAGGAAGTGTGAAAAGAAACCAATTAATAAAATCGTGATTAACCAAGCAAAAGTGCCAATTTTCCTAGATTGGAAGGTTAGGTTAAAACCACATCAGGCTGTTATAGCGACATTTAGGATGAGGAAACTGAACGGCCTGAGCAACTACAGACAGGTGTGTCTGGTTCCCAATCCAAACAGTAAAAGCTCAGCTATTTTAGGAAAAAGCTTCTCACTCACTCACACGCAGCAAGGGTGACAACAAAGGTGACAATACAAAGAAGCAAGAAACTTGGCTACACATTGCCTCTGAGCAGAGAGTATCGGAGTGTGCAGAATTTCAAGAAAAATGAAGTGATTTAATGCCCTTTACATGCTATGCAAGAATGCATATTAAAGAGGATAAATGAATTGGTACCATCTACAAAGTTGTTCGCAATGAAATCAGAGACAGATGATGGGCTGTCTAGTAACTGAAATTTTCCTGAGAAGCCAACAGAAAGAGAAGTAGCATCGAACAAACCAGTCCTACTTGAGATAGATCGCTTGAAAAGCAAATCAACAGATAAGGACTTTGACTCGCTCAGAGCGTTGTTAAATCGGAACGCAGGCAGACGTTTTTTTGACGCACAAGGTTGATTTAGGTGCTGCAAATTTGTAGAACACGAGATAGAAGTAGAAGAGGGTTCAGTACCTCATAGGAAGAGAGCTAGGAGGATGACCCCACGCAAGTCTGAAGCATGCACAAAAGAGACCGAAATGTTAAAGGAATACGACATGATCGAACCGTCGAAGTCCCCGTGGGTTTGCGGCGTTGTCTTGGCGAAAAAGAAAGGGGCGCAACTTAGGTTTTGTTGTGATTTCCGCTACCCGAATGCGGTAACAATAAAGTAAACATACCCGATTCCCCCATATCGATGAGAGCATATCCAATTTAGGGGATGCAAAATTCTTCGCGACGTTCGATTTGGGCTCTGCGTTCTGGCAAGTGCCCCTCAGAAAACAATATCCAGAGAAAACAGGCTTTGCGTGTGAACTGGATCTGTACCAGTGGAAAAAAAATGCTGTTTGGGCTATGTAATGCGACAGCTACTTTCCAACGATTAATGGTTCAGGCAATCACGAAAGTAAAGCGTATGGCAATCTCATATTGTGTTACGTTGATGACGTGGTCATCGCGACACCAACAATGGAGGACCATATAAGCAGACTAGACGAGGTCTTTAGTTGCATGAAACAAGCTGGTCTGAAGTGCAAACCTTCAAAGTGCAAAATCCTGAGAGACTCAATTAAGTATCTGGGCCGCCTTGTAGATAAACATGGGGTCAGAAAGGACCCCGAAGTGTTGAAGCGGTTCTGACATGGAAACAACCAAAGACCGACACGCAATTGATTAGCTTTCTCTGATTCGCCAACTACTGCCGAGAATTTATCAAGGGGTTTGCTGACAAGATATATTCCATGCAGAGGTTGATGCAAAATAAAGTCAAAAATTCTGCTGGACTGACGAGGCTCAGATCTCCTTTGAGAATATAAAGCGCAAACTGTGCGAGGCTCCGATCCGCGGCATGCCGACAGAAAAGGAAATGTTTATACTAGATACAGATGCATCAGTAGTTGCGATATCAGGCATACTTCACCAGGAACAGTAGTAGAACGGGAGGACTGTTCTCAGACCAATAGCTTACGGAAGCAGAGTCCTGAGCGACATTGAAACGAAATACGGTGCACCAAAGGAGATGTTCGCGGTGATCACTTTCGTTGAAAAACACAGAGCTCCCTTCAAGTTGTGCGTTGACAATCGTCCTCTCGACTGGCTGAAGACCTATTCAAATGACCAAAGCTACATTGGTCGTTGGATCGTGCGTCTGGACAGATAACATATGACCATATAGCATCGAACCCGTGACAAACACCAGAATGCCGAAGGCCTCAGCAAAAAGACAGAAATTTATGAGCGACTGGAAGAGAAGCAAGCCAACCAAGCAGAAATTAAGGATGGATTTTTATTCCTAGACAGAGATACCTACTACAAACTGCCACTCACCATGTGGCTTGACAAATCTGGGCACCCCATACGAGGACACCCTCAACTTTCCGTGGAGACGGCTGCTGAGATAAAGAAAGGTGATCCGGTTTCGTTGGATTTGCTAGCTCGATCAAACCTGGTGCAACAAGAACTGACCAGGCTGGGTATCAACATCATAGCACTACTGAACAAGACGGTGAATGTGGCACCGGATGTCATGTTGAAACTCCGTGACCTGCTTGACAGAGAGGTTGAACGTCATGACCATGAATGGATGGAGACCATGCAGGGGCTGACAATCACAGAATTCGGGGAAGAGACCAGTAGCGATTCGGAGTCGGGACATTGAACTGGATTGTAAATCGATAGTTAATCAGTTAGTGAGTTAGATTCCGAAAGATGTCCTTCTGAGGACTTCGTACGTGGAGTGTCGACAATCGATTGCTACTCAGACAGCTCAAGAGGTCAACGTTGAATTAAGATCCAGTGTAACGAGAAGGGTTCAAATCACGGACACGAAGGAGGAGTACGAGCCGAGCTCGGACTCTTCATCCGGAGACGAAACATTGTCCGGGGAGTCATGCACCTTCGGGCCCGGACAGGATGAATTGTCCGGGGAGACAATGTCGAAGCGAACAAGGGACATAATTTTGTCCGGGGAGTCGACTTCAGAGCGACCAAGGGACAGAATTTTGCCAGGGGAGTCGAGAAACATCACGAACAAAGCAGAAGACGATAATGCAGAATCCATCGGCTCAACTGGTAACTCGAAGTCTCAGCTGTCTCAGCCTTAGGATAATGGGTCAGAAACTACATCCAATTCCGACGTCTCAGAATTCGCGATTCTTTCTTTGCTAGTAGAATGGAAGCAGCGTGGGCTGGAAGGAGAAATGCATCAAGACCCAGACCGAGACCGATATAGCTCCGACGAGGAGGGCACAGTAATTGATAGCGCCGCAGACGAGCTTGACTTAATAGCAGTGTCGAAACGTCCGACCATGTCACTTCTGTATGCTACGGTCGTCCGTACCAATCTGGAGTCGTCTATGCAAGAGACAAAACCCTTGAAAAAGATATCGTGCTTTAAGTTGATGGACGATGTCCATGCACCGGAGGTAATTAGCGGACAATAAAACGTGATAAAGGCAAATTAACAGTTAAGGAATTAGAATCGCTCAGAGGGTGTTAAATTGGTGTTAAGTTGAAACGCGGACGTTTTATCGACGCACAAGGTTGATTTAGGCTGCTGCAATTTTGTAGAAAACGAGATAGAAATAGTAGAGGGTTCAGTACCTCATAGGAAGAGAGCTAGGAGGATGACCCAACACAAGTCTGATGCATGCACAAAAATGATTGAAATGTAAATGGAATACGACATGATCGAACCGTCGGAGTCCCCGCGGGCTTGCGGCGTGGTCATGGCGAAAAGAAGGGGAGCAACTTAGGTTTTGTTGTGATTTCTGCTACCTGAATTGCAGTAACGATAAAGGACACATAGCCAGTTCCCCGCATCGATGAGAGCTATCCAATTTAGGGGATGCGAAATTCTTCACGACGTTGGATTTGGGCTCTGCGTTCTGGCAAGTGCCCCTCAGAAAACAAGATTGAGTGAAAACAGGCTTTGCATGTGAACTGGGGCTGTACCACTGGAAAAGAATGCCGTTTGGGCTATTTAATGCGATGTTTACTTTCCAACGATTAATGGTTCAGGCACTCACGAAAGTAGAGAGTATGGCAATCTCATTAAGTGTTACGTTGATTACGTGGTCATGGCGACACCAACGCTGGAGGACCATATAAAGAGACTAGACGAGATCTTTAGTTGCATGAAACAAGCTGGTCTGAAGTGCAAACCTTCAAAGAGCTGGACTGACGAGGCTCCGGTCCTCGGCATGCCGACAGAAAAGGAAATGTTTATACTAGATACAGATGCATCAGTAGTTGCGATATCAGGCATACTCCACCAGGAACGGGAGTGGAACGGGAGGACTGTTCTCAGACCAATCGCTTACGGAAGCAGAGTCCTAAGTACTGAAATGAAATTCAGTGCACCAAAGGCGGAGATGTTTGCGGTGATCATTTTCGTTGAAAAATACAGAGCCTACTTAGGGAGTGCTCCCTTCAAGTTGTGAGTTGACAATCGTCCTCCCGACTGGCTGAAGACCTATTCAATGGACCAAAGCTACATTGGTCGTTGGATCGTGCGTCTGGACAGATAACATATGATCATATAGCATCGAACCCGTGACAAACACCAGAATGCCGAAAGCCCCAGCAAAAAGACCGAAATTTATGAGCGACAGGAAGAGATGCAAGCCAACCAAGCAGAAATTAAGGATGGATTTTTGATCCTAGACAAAGATACCTACGACAAACTGCCACTCACCAGGTGGCTTGACAAATCTGGGCACCCCATACCAGGATACCCTGAACTTTCCGTGGAGATGGCTGCTGAGATAAAATTTTTGGCGAAAGGTGATCCGGTTCCGTTGGATTTGCTAGTTCGATCAAACCTGGTGCAACAAGAACTGACCAGGCTGGGTATCAACAGCATAGCACTACTGAACATGGCGGTGAATGTGGCACCGGATGTCATGTTGAAACTCCGCGACCTGCTTGACAGAGAGATTGAACGGCATGACCATGAACGGATGGAGACCATGCAGAGGCTGACAATCACAGAAAAAACGGAGAAGATACCAATAGCGATTTGGAGTCGGGATGTTGAACTAGATTGTAAATCGATAGTGAATCAGCTAGTGAGTTCGATTCCGAAAGATGTCCTTCTGAGGACTTCGTATGTGGAGTGTCTACAATCGATCGCTACTCAGACAGCTCAAGAGGTCAACGTTGAATTAGGATCCAGTGTAACGAGAAGAGTTCAGTTCACGAACACGAAGAATGAGTACGAGCCGACCTGGGACTGTTCATCCGGAGACGAAACATTGTCCGGGGAGTCATGCATCTTTGGTCCCGGACAGGATGACTTGTCCGGGGAGACAATGCCGAAGCGACCAAGGGACAGAATTTTGTCCGGGGAGTCGACTTCAGATCGACCAAGGGACAAAATTTTGTCAGGGGAGTCGAGAAACATCACGAACAAAGCAGAAGACGATGATGCAGAATCCATCGGCTCAACTGATATTTCGAAGTCTCAGCTGTCTCAGGCTTAGGATGTTGGGTCAGAAACTACATCCAATTCCGACGTCTCAGAGTTTGCGATTCATTCTTTGCTAGTAGAATGGAAGCAGCTTGGGCTGGAAAGAGAAATGCATCAAGAACCAGACCGAGACCGATAAAGCTCCGACGAGGAGGGCACAGTAATTGATAATTCCGCAGACGAGCTTGATTTAAAGCAGTGTCGAAACGTCCGACCAGGGCACTTCCGTATGCTAAGGTCGTCCGTACCAACCTGGAGCCGTCTATGCAAGAGGCAACACCCTTGAAAAAGATATTAAGCTTTAGGTTGATGGACGATGCCCATGCACCGGAGATAGTTAGCAGACTCTAAACGTGATAAAGGTAAATTAACAGATAAGGAATTAGACTCGCTCAGAGTGGTGTTAAATCGGAACGCAGACGTTTTATCGACGCACAAGGTTGATTTAGGCTGCTGAAATTTTGTAGAACACGAGATAGAAATAGAAGAGTGTTCAGTACCTCATAGGAAGGGAGCTAGAAGGATGACCCCACACAAGTCTGAAGCATGCACAAAAAAGATTGAAATGTTAATGGAATACGACATGATCGAACCGTCGAAGTCCCTGTGGGTTTGCGGTGTTGTCTTGGCGAAAAAGAAAGGGGCGCAACTTAGGTTTTTGTTGTGATTTCCGCTACCCGAATGCGGTAACGATAAAGTAAACATTCCCGATTCCCCGCATCGATGAGAGCATATCCAATTTAGGGGATGCAAAATTCTTCGCGACGTTCGATTTGGGCTCTGCGTTCTGGCAAGTGCCTCTCAGAAAACAATATCCAGAGAAAACAGGCTTTGCGTGTGAACTGGATCTGTACCAGTGGAAAAAAAATGCTGTTTGGGCTATGTAATGCGACAGCTACTTTCAAACGATTAATGGTTCAGGCACTCACGAAAGTAAAGCGTATGGCAATCTCATATTGTGTTACGTTGATGACGTGGTCATCGCGACACCAACAATGGAGGGCCATATAAGCAGACTAGACGAGGTCTTTAGTTGCATGAAACAAGCTGGTCTGAAGTGCAAACCTTCAAAGTGCAAAATCCTGAGAGACTCAATTAAGTATCTGGGCCGCCTTGTAGATAAACATGGGGTCAGAAAGGACCCCGAAGCGTTGAAGCGGTTCTGACATGGAAACAACCAGAGACCGACACGCAATTGATTAGCTTTCTCTGATTCGCCAACTACTGCCGAGAATTTATCAAGGGGTTTGCTGACAAGATATATTCCATGCAGAGGTTGATGCAAAATAAAGTCAAAAATTCTGTTGGACTGACGAGGCTCAGATCTCCTTTGAGAATATAAAGCGCAAACTGTGCGAGGCTCCGATCCGCGGCATGCCGACAGAAAAGGAAATGTTTATACTAGATACAGATGCATCAGTAGTTGCGATATCAGGCATACTTCACCAGGAACAGTAGTAGAACGGGAGGACTGTTCTCAGACCAAAAGCTTACGTAAGCGAAGTCCTGAGCGACATTGAAACGAAATACGGTGCACCAAAGGAGATGTTCGCGGTGATCACTTTCGTTGAAAAACACAGAGCTCCCTTCAAGTTGTGCGTTGACAATCGTCCTCTCGACTGGCTGAAGACCTTTTCAAATGACCAAAGCTACATTGGTCGTTGGATCGTGCGTCTGGACAGATAACATATGATCATATAGCATCGAACCTGTGACAAACACCAGAATGCCGAAAGCCTCAGCAAAAAGACAGAAATTTATGAGCGACTGGAAGAGAAGCAAGCCAACCAAGCAGAAAAAAGGAATGGATTTTTATTCCTAGACAAAGATACCTACGACAAACTGCCACTCACCAGGTGGCTTGACAAATCTGGGCACCCCATACGAGGACACCCTGAACTTTCCGTGGAGACGGCTGCTGAGATAAAATTCTTGGCGAAAGGTGATCCGGTTTCGTTGGGCTTGCTAGCTCGATCAAACCTGGTGCAACAAGAACTGACCAGGCTGGGTATCAACAGCATAGCACTACTGAACATGGCGGTGAATGTGGCACCGGATGTCATATTGAAACTCCGTGACCTGCTTGACAGAGAGGTTGAACGGCATGACCATGAACGGATGGAGACCATGCAGGGGCTGACAATCACAGAATTCGGGGAAGAGACCAGCGATTCGGAGTCGGGACGTTGAACTGGATTGTAAATCGATAGTTAATCAGTTAGTGAGTTAGATTCCGAAAGATGTCCTTCTGAGGACTTCGTATGTGGAGTGTCGACAATCGATCGCTACTCAGACAGCTCAAGAGGTCAACGTTGAAGTAAGATCCAGTGTAACGAGAAGGGTTCAGTTCACGGACACGAAGGAGGAGTACGAGCCGAGCTCGGACTGTTCATCCGGAGACGAAACATTTTCCGGGGAGTCATGCACCTTCGGGCCCGGACAGGATGACTTGTCCGGGGAGACAATGTCGAAGCGAACAAGGGACATAATTTTGTCAGGAAGTCGACTTCAGAGCGACCAAGGGACAGAATTTTGTCAGGGGAGTCGAGAAATATCACGAACAAAGCAGAAGACGATAATGCAGAATCCATCGGCTCAACTGATAACTCGAAGTCTCAGCTATCTCAGACTTAGGATAATGGGTCAGAAACTACATCCAATTCCGACGTCTCAGAATTCGCAATTCTTTCTTTGCTAGTAGAATGGAAGCAGCGTTGACTGGAAAGAGAAATGCATCAAGACCCAGACGGAGACCGAAATAGCTCCGACGAGGAGGGCACAGTAATTGATAGTGCCGCAGACGAGCTTGACTTAATAGCAGTGTCGAAACGTCCGACCATGGCACTTCTGTATGCTACGGTCGTCCGTACCAATCTGGAGCCGTCTATCCAAGAGACAACACCCTTGAAAAAGATATGGTGCTTTAAGTTGATGGACGATGCCCATGCACCGGAGGTAATTAGCGGACAATTAAACGTGATAAAGGCAAATTAACAGTTAAGGAATTAGAATCACTCAGAGGGTGTTAAATTGGTGTTAAGTTGGAACGCGGACGTTTTATCGACGCACAAGGTTGATTTAGGCTGCTGCACTTTTGTAGAAAACGAGATAGAAATAGTAGAGGGTTCAGTACCTCATAGGAAGAGAGCTAGGAGGATGACCCAACACAAGTCTGAAGCATGCACAAAAATGATTGAAATGTAAATAGAATACGACATGATCGAACTGTCGGAGTCCCCGCGGGCTTGCAGCGTGGTCATGGCGAAAAGGAAGGGGAGCAACTTAGGTTTTGTTATGATTTCTGCTACCTGAATTGCAGTAACGATAAAGGACACATAGCCAGTTCCCCGCATCGACGGGAAATATCCAATTTAGGCGATGCGAAATTCTTCACGACGTTGGATTTGGGCTCTGCGTTCTGGCAAGTGCCCCTCAGAAAACAAGATCGAGTGAAAACAGGCTTTGCATGTGAACTGGGGCTGTACCACTGGAAAAGAATGCCGTTTGGGCTATTTAATGGGATGTTTACTTTCCAACGATTAATGGCTCAGGCACTCACGAGTGTAACTAAAAAGTATGGCAATATCATAACGTGTTACGTTGATGACGTGGTCATTGCGACACCAACGCTGGAGGACCATATAAAGAGACTAGACGAGATCTTTAGTTGCATGAAACAAGCTGGTCTGAAGTGCAAACCTTCAAAGAGCTGGACTGACGAGGCTCCGGTCCTCGGTATGCCGACAGAAAAGGAAATGTTTATACTAGATACAGATGTATCAGTAGTTGCGATATCAGGCATACTCCACCAGGAACAGGAGTGGAACGGGAGGACTGTTCTCAGACCAATAGCTTACGGAAGCAGAGTCCTAAGTACTGAAATGAAATACAGTGCACCAGAGGCGGAGATGTTTGCGGTGATCACTTTCGTTGAAAAATACAGAGCCTACTTAGGGAGTGATCCCTTCAAGTTGTGCGTTGACAATCGTCCTCTCGACTGGCTGAAGACCTATTCAATGGACCAAAGCTACATTGGTCGTTGGATCGTGCGTCTGGACAGATAACATATGATCATATAGCATCGAACCCGTGACAAACACCAGAACGCCGAAAGCCTCAGCAATAAGACAGAAATTTATGAGCGACTGGTAGAGAAGCAAGCCAACCAAGCAAAATTAAGGATGGATTTTTATTCCTAGCCAAAGATGCCTACGACAAACTGCCACTCACCAGGTGGCTTGACAAATCTGGGCACCCCATACCAGGATACCCTGAACTTTCCGAGGAGATGGCTGCTGAGATAAAATTCTTGGCGAAAGGTGATCCGGTTCCGTTGGATTTGCTAGTTCGATCAAACCTGGTGCAACAAGAACTGACCAGGCTGGGTATCAACAGCATAGCACTACTGTACATGGCGGTGAAGGTGGCACCGGATGTCATGTTGAAACTCCGTGACCTGCTTGACAGAGAGATTGAACGGCATGACCATGAACGGATGGGGACCATGCAGAGGCTGACAATCACAGAAAAAACGGAGAAGATACCAATAGCAATTCGGAGTCGGGACGTTGAACTGGATTGTAAATTGATAGTGAATCAGCTAGTGAGTTCGATTCCGAAAGATGTCCTTCTGAGGACTTCGTATGTGGAGTGTCTACAATCGATCGCTACTCAGACAGCTCAAGAGGTCAACGTTGAATTAAGATCCAGTGTAACGAGTGACACTTCAGATCGACCAAGGGACAAAATTTTGTCAGGGGAGTCGAGAAACATCACGAACAAAGCAGAAGACGGTGATGCAGAATCCATCGGCTCAACTGATATTTCGAAGTCTCAGCTGTATCAGCCTTAGGAGGTTGGGTCAGAAACTACATCCAAGTCCGACGTCTCAGAGTTTGCGATTCATTCTTTGCTAGTAGAATGGAAGCAGCTTGGGCTGGAAAGAGAAATGCATCAAGAACCAGACCGAGACCGATAAAGCTCCGACGAGGAGGGCACAGTAATTGATAATGCCGCAGACGAGCTTGATTTAAAGCAGTATCGAAACGTCCGACCAGGGCACTTCCGTATGCTACGGTCGTCCGTACCAACCTGGAGCCGTCTATGCAAAAGCAACACCCTTGAAAAAGATATTAAGCTTTAGGTTGATGGACGATGCCCATGCACCGGAGATAGTTAGCAGACTCTAAACGTGATAAAGGCAAATTAACAGATAAGGAATTAGACTCGCTCAGAGTGGAGTTAAATCGGAACGCAGACAATTTATCGACGCATAAGGTTGAATTAGGCTGCTGAAATTTTGTAAAACCTGAGATAGAAATAGAAGAGTGTTCAGTACCTCATAGGAAGGGAGCTAGAAGGATGACCCCACACAAGTCTGAAGCATTCACAAAAAAAGATTGAAATGTTAATGGAATACGACATGATCGAACCGTCGGAGTCCCCGCGAGTTTGCGGCGTTGTCTTGGCGAAAAAGAAAGGGGTGCAACTTAGGTTTTGTTGTGATTTCCGCTACCCGAATGCGGTAACGATAAAGTAAACATACCCGATTCCCCGCAACGATGAGAGCATATCCAAGTTAGGGGATGCAAAATTCTTCGCGACGTTCGATTTGGGCTCTGCGTTCTGGCAAGTGCCCCTCAGAAAACAATATCCAGAGAAAACAGGCTTTGCGTGTGAACTGGAGCTGTACCAGTGGAAAAAAATGCTGTTTGGGCTATGTAATGCGACAGCTACTTTCCAACGATTGATGGTTCAGGCACTCACGAAAGTAAAAATTATGGCAATCTAATAATGTGTTACGTTGATGCCGTGGTCATCGAGACACCAACGCTGGAGGATCATTAAAGGAGACTAGACGAGCTCTTCAGTTGCATGAAACAAGCTGTTCTGAAGTGCAAACCTTCAAAGTGCGAAATCCTGAGAGACTCAATCAAATATCTGGGCCGCCTTGTAGATAAACACGGGTTCAGACCGGACCCGGAAGCGTTGAAGTGGTTCTGACATGGACAGCATCGAAGACCGACCCGCAATTGATGAGCTTTCTCGGATTCGCTAACTACTACCGAGAATTTATCAAGGGGTATGCTGACAAGATATATCCCATGCAGAGGTTGACGCGAAAAAAGTCAAAAATTCTGCTGGACTGACGAGGCTCATGTCTCATTTGAGAAAATTATGCGCGAACTGTGCGAGGCTCCGGTCCTCCGCATGCCGACAGAAAAGAGAATGTTTATACTAGATACAGATGCATCAGTAGTTGGGATATCAGGCATACTTCACCAGGAACAGGAGTAGAACGGGAGGACTGTTCTCAGACCAAAAGCTTACGGAAGCAAAGTCCTGAGCGACGTTGAAACGAAATACGGTGCACCAAAGGAGATGCTCGCGGTGATCACTTTCGTTGAAAAACACAGAGCTCCCTTCAAGTTGTGCGTTGACAATCGTCTCTCGACTGGCTGAAGACCTATTTAAATGACCAAAGCTACATTGGTCGTTGAATCGTGCGTCTGGACAGATAACATATGATCATATAGCATCGAACCCGTGACAAACACCAGAATGCCGAAAGCCTCAGCAAAAAGACAGAAATTTATGAGCTACTGGAAGAGAAGCAAGCCAACCAAGCAGAAACTAAGGATGGATTTTTATTCCTAGACAAAGATACCTACGACAAACTGCCACTCACCAGGTGGCTTGACAAATCTGGGCACCCCATACGAGGAGACCCTGATTTTTCCGTGGAGACGGCTGCTGAGATAAAATTCTTGGCGAAAGGTGATCCGATTTCGATCAAACCTGGTGCAACAAGAACTGACCAGGCTGGGTATCAAAATCATAGCACTACTGAACAAGACGGTGAATGTGGCACCGGATGTCATGTTGAAACTCCGTGACCTGCTTGACAGAGATGTTGAACGGCATGACCATGAACGGATGGAGACCATGCAGAGGCTGACAATCACAGAAAAAACCAGAAGCGATTCGGATTCGGGACGTTGAACTGGATGGTAAATCGATAGTGAATCAGTTAGTGAGTTCGATTCCGAAAGATAGTGAGTTCGTGTACAGTATTTGATAATGCCTCAGAGAGCTTGATTTAATAGACGCCTCGAAACGTCCGACCAGGCTACTCCCGCATGCTTAGGTCGTCTATGCAAGAAGCAACACCATTGAAAAAGATATAGTGCATTAAATTGATGGACAACTAAATGTGATAAAGACGTATCTGACAGCCAGGTACCGACTGCCGGACCTCATAGGGGCTCAGCGAAATGATAGAATGACCAATAACCTAAATAGATGGATCGAAAACGGAGCACATGACAAAAGGGATTTGGAAGAAGACAGCTACAAGATTCTAAAGCAGTTTTATTTAAAGAGAAAAGATCTGTTGTACTTGAATAAAGAAGGAACCGTGGCCTGCAGACGCAAGGAGGGAGACAAAGTCCTTTACAAATGTAAGTCGATAGTGCTACCGCAGTTGTATCAGACCGAAGTGCTCTTTCGTTCACATGATCAGATGGGACTTCAAGGCTTGGACAAAGTGTATAATCGGATACAGAAACGGTTCGAAAGACCTTTGGAAAAAGCCTGTGAAAAGTGGATCTCTGCAAGCTTGTCAGGTCAACGGGCAACGGACCTCTGATAAAGCAGGAAATTGTGGTTTCGGGAAATTGAGGTTTCTGCAGTCAATAGAGTCATCAGGATTCAACGTGGTGGTGCAAATCGATCAGCAGAAGATATGCATGACAGTCACGGGCTACAATCAAATGCTGGTAATGATTGATCATTTCACGAAATACGCAGAGGCAGCACCCTGCATGACGGCATCAACAGAATTAACGTGCCATCACTTGATAATTATTTGGATATCAAGATACGGCTGTCCCATCACATTCCAATCAGACAATGGCAAAGCATTCTTGGGTGATCTCGGGAAGGAGTTAATGAAGTGGTCACAAGTGGCACAGGCCCACTCGACCATTTTTCACCCACAAACGATTGGCCTAGTTGAACGGCAGAATCGCATGTTAGTGTCCATGTTGAGGGTTTGTGGCTCACGATACATGGGCGACTGTGACAGTACTTGCCGCAACTGATGGGCGCTTATAACAGCACAAAACATTCTACCACGGGAATAAGCCCGCACATGATGTTGACCGGTCATGAGAAAGCACTTCCATTAACGTTCTTCTAACTTGAGTACGAAGGAAAGAAAACAGCACAACGAACGTACGTGTGTGATGTGATCAGGAGGCAACAGTAACTTAATGATTTATACAGGAGTAACACGCAGCAGGCATAAATTAGACAAAAACGAAGATTCGATAAAAGGACTGCGTATGCAAAAGCCTACTCAGTCGGAGATTATTTCTGGGTGTTCCAGGAGGTAGTTCCACCAAATAGAACTAAAAAGTTGCTGAAAAAAAGGCGCGATCCATTTCAAATAACTGAAGTGCACCAATGAGGTCGTTTTTTTTTGATTGAGTACTGGACGGGCAGCTCTTTACGAGAATATCGAGCCCCACAAAGCCTCGTCGGAGGACTGGTGTATTCCAGCCGACATGCATGATGACGACTATTTGATAGTGGATCCTGCCTGCGAAAGAGGCACGCGCGACAAAATTGACGGGAATGAGGTGGTAGATAATTGCGACCTGCCAATGGACCTGGAGTTAACCGAACGAGTGGAGGTGGACGACGAAACCCTTCCATATGCCGAAGTAGACTGGCACTGTCCAGAACAAACTGAAGTTGATAAAAGAGTACATCCTGACTTTCCCTTCACCATGGCAACACGCCAGGACAAAATAAGAAAAAGCAAGAAAAAGTATAACCCGTATGGCGTGGAGTTTGTCATACACAGGATAGTTCTAAGCGACATGATGGCCTCGCTAGTGGGCCTGGAAGAAGTAATGGTGCCACAAGAGATCGACCTGGTCAACGACACAGAACAGGGTTGGATCGACGATTGCTCTGAACCGGAAGTGGAGTTCGAACCGGAAACAGGGCAGTCGCATGAGCAAGCATTGACAAGTCTGCGAGTGCTCGAATGGCTTCATGAACTGCCAGCAGACACGAAAGAGACAATATTGACGATTCAAGGTGTCGATCAAAATATCATCAAATACATCAGTCACGACAATACTGAATCCAACTGGGTAGCTCAACATGGTCCTTAACACATCCCAGAATCCAATCTCGATCTCTTCAACCTCGGGCGATCGACCGGGACGTCGATGAATATTTTTGTCCGGGGAGTGGGGGTAGGACTCACCCACACCGAAAACCTTGTGATCGAAAAACTTAAATCGGCAAGGGAAACTGGAGAGCTGGAAACGGAGGGCGAGAATGCTAAAAAAAAATGCTTTTTAGACGACATTCTGAATCAAATTTTGATCTACCAAATCACTACTCAAACAATATCGTTGTCGCGGACAGTGATTTCATACTCACGAAACGTATGTGCGCTATAGCGATAACCGCGGATGTAAGTTTCAAGGCAGCGTTAGTGGCCGACTTTAAAAGAGAGTACAAGAATATCGCGTTTTTATGGAAACAGACGCCTGGTGTATGAGGGTTGATGGCGCTGCCCCTAGTTGCGTCACAGATGCCAGGGACAAATTTGTATTTCCTGGTATCTAAGGCGACTGATAGACAAAACGTAAATCCCGAAAACTTGGTGCTGGCCTTAACTCGACTCAGGGATTTCCTAGTCGAGAGAGGAGTGACCTCTCTCTCTCTTTACCAGTCTTTGATCCTAATAGGGGAAAACTGCATCCGAGAGAGTTGTATGCCCTCGTACAAGTAATATTTTCAGAAACTGACATAGATGTCTACTTACATAAAAAATATTATCTGAGCATATGCTGGAGCCACATTCGGTGTTAAGTAGTCTTTAGTAGGCTTACATTATAGGCACTAGGATTATGTTTTAGGTTAACTATTACGAATTAGGTTGTTATGCGATAGTATTGATGTGTGATATTTGTATGTTATGTTTTTTTTAGGTTGTTTTTTATGTGATGTTTATGTCATGGAAATCTGGAACCTTCCAGGTATGAAAGGTGACAGCATTCAATTATGTTGTTCTGACAAGATCGCAGCTGGACGATCCACATTGGTGCTAGCTTTTAGACTAGAAACAAAAATAGAACTTTAACCGACTGTTTTTAAAATAAAGGTGAATGATGTTTTATCTTGGAGATGAAACAGCTCGTAATGATTGACCTAAGTTGTGAATTGTATTTAAGATCGTGATTGATTGCAAGTTTGTTGATTGAATTTGCATTGGAAATGAAGAAAGAAAAAACAAAACCTATTCGAATAAAATGTAGTGACACGAACGACTTGATAGAGTTCATCTCAGCGAGCCTAGGAACGACTCTAGACGAGATATGCCAACGCCTGGTGGATTGCAATTTCGCACTAGAAGATGTTCACCGTCGCACTCCTGAATGCAATGGGAAGAGAAGCCCATGGAGACCGGCCCACGGAAGTGGTTTTGATGTTAGCCTTCGGTGAGTCCGGGGCCGCTGAGAGAGGCCGAAACAGACTAATGAGATGGCGACAAGGGGAAATGTCTGGTCACGACATAGCTCATGAACCAGGACTAGGTGAACAGAGCGATCACCGGCTAGGAGAGATCCCCTGACTATTCGATCTATGCAGCCTCTCATGTGCCGGGCCCAGTGCATTCGATGAATTCTCCAACAGCAGCTCTCCCATCGAAGAAATTCAGGATGAGCGAAAAAGAAATCCAGACTTCGGAGACCATTGAGACCCTGGATGGGAAGGACTGGCATGAGTTGCGTGCCAAGTTGGAGGAATACAAGGCGATGACCCGAGAACGGGATGAGTGGAAGAAGAAGAACGATTAACTACAGATAACATGCAGAGAGGTGAGATAAAGCATCTGGAGGAGTTGTATATGGCGAAGGTGGAGATCTCACCGGAAGTCCTGGACACGATGAATTCAGATGGGTCTAAGGACGCATCGTCTAGGACAAAGACACAGGTGCTGTGTATCCATAGGGAACCCGTGGCCCCTACGCAGACATCGCAATCTGCCTCAATTCATAGGAACACGATACTTGACCCTTCGGATACCTATATGGCTCCCCAATTCCAAAAGTCGTTCAATCAGGTAGTCAGAGCGGCGATGAACAAAATAAACGGGACCAGCGGACGGACGTACATGAGAAAGACGACGTGCATTGAATTATGACAGAAGTGAAACCGTTGGCAGGAGCTTCAGGGTACCGGACGAGGAGGAACATTTTGATGACCCATGGGGAGTATCCTTGTCACTGCCTGGCGCAGACGTTGTGGTATCCCAAGCGCGGAAACATGATGTTGGTGTGGGACGTGGAGGAGTTGTTCTCCACGGGAATACCTGACTAAAACCAGCCGGTTTCAATTGTAGTAGTTAGTGCCATGCTGGCGGTGTGATGATTGGAAGCCAACGCTGGCACTAACGAGCAGGAAACGACGATGCCGTCGCCTGAGTAACTGAGTAGCATGAAGTTTAACCACAGTTTGGACCTTTTCAGAAGCCATTGAAAGAATATGGGCGAAGCAGAGGTTGATGCCTTGTTTCCGTGCAGATATGACGTCATGGATGTATGAACGCGCGAAGCGTCATTTGTCCTCAAACACGGAAGCTTATCAACCCTTCCAGCTAGACTTAGGACCTGGAGCCTATAATAGAGTATTCCTGACGCACAGGAACGCCGTCACCACTGCGGTGAAGCAATTAGGTGGAACGCCCTGTGTTACTGATCAAGAAAAGAAATAAGTCTTACAAGCTGACCTAGAATGAATTGTGAGCCTGTGCCTGCATAGCAGATTTTACAGGAACCCGGAGCAAAATGTGAACGGTGGTTTACTGGCTTGTTGCAAACCGAGGTTGCTGGAACAGGAAAGTTGGGGCACGGCCCGCAACTCTGTTGACATGTTGCAGAAAGTCCTGGAGGATTTTGAAACAGGAGAGCAGGAGCAAGAAACAATGGAAGTGAAGGACGAAGGCGAGACGCGAGATAAAAGAGAGAGAAAAAACTTAAATGTCTTTGTGATTTCAAACTTGAACCAATCAACTAAGCTTGATTATTGAAAATCTTAAATTTTTTGTTTTGCTGTAGTTTGGTTAAGCCAGGCTTTGAGAATTGTTATAAATGTTGTTAAAATTTTTGAATTAGATTGAAAGTCTTAGTTGATGTTATTTATATAAATAGGCCTTAGGTTAGTATAGTTTTCGATTTAAACCTGACTGGAGTTTTTAACTTTTGTAGGACACATATTCACTTCGTGGCGACCTAGTAGGGTTTGGGTACGCTTGCTCGAAGAGGGTGAGTACCTCATTACCTTTCCTAGACACAGGGTTTCTTAGTTTTAATTTTGAGGGCAACAGCATAAATGAATGATTAAACTTGATTAGTGACATTCAGTAAATTATAACGGATGCGTGACCGTGCCACGTACCAACACTTTTTTTATCAGCAAGAGCGAGAAGAAATTTATTGGAAAAAGTAAGTAGTCAGAAAAGAACTTTTATCTAGGACACTCCTCATAGTGGAAATTTTGTGAAGATGTAAGAAGGCAGCGAAATGTAGTACGATGCCATTTATGACACGCGTTGAGTTGACGTGGAGTAGATAAACTTCAGTTTCTAATGATATTTGTAAAGTTGTTTATAGAAGACTGGGTCACCATTTGGAGATAACTCGGAGTTATGCGTTCAGTGGGTACATTGAAGGTGACAGTCTGGGTTGTATGTGGCATTCTCTTGGATTGGCTCAGTTCGAACTAACGGCATCAGTATAAAAACAGCGATAGAGGCCTCAACGGTCATTTATTAGTAAAAAAAAGGTCAGAATAATCTGGATTTTTTAAATTTCGATTTTGAGCGGTCTTTTACAGAGAAAAGCAAAAATTATCATTTTTAATAGAAAAAGACGAAAAAACACACAACCGGAGATACAGAACAAAAAACGGTCGATTTAAAACACGAGAAAAACGAGACGTCTTATCTTGATAACAGGACACGATAAGACTCTTAACAGGAAGAGAACTCACGAAAGGAGACTTCAGCCGAAGATCCGGAGTGGATCAGTACCCTCCCGTGCCACGAAATTGAATAAACAAGGAAGTTATTCCCAGTGGATCACGGATTTGTAGACTCGGTAATTGGAGACCAATATGTGTTGAGAGACTGTAACAAACTGACTTTTTAGCTATTTCAATGCCCTGAACATTTGAGTTAACTCAGTATTGTTAATGTTAGGTTAATTTTATGTGATGTTCATGTCATGGAAATTTAGCAACTTCCAGGTACGAAAAGTGACAGCGCTCAATTATGTTGTTCTGACAAGATCGCAGCTGGACGATCCACATTGGTGCTTGCTTTTAGACTAGAAACAAAAAATATCTTTATTCGACTGTTCTCAGAAAGATGTGAATGGAGTTTTATCTTGGAGATGAAACAGCTCGTAATGATTGATCTAAGTTGTGACATGTCTTTTAGATCGTGATTGATTTCACATTTGCTTAGTAAATTTGCATAGGAATTGAAAAAAGAAAAGACGAAACTTATTCGAAGAAACATTAGT
>NW_026971356.1:0-25785 GCF_963678635.1 Symsagittifera roscoffensis | reverse complement strand
GAGCAAGCGACAATGAAAGTAAGGGATGAAGACGAGACGCGAGATGAAAGAGAGAGAAAAAACTTAAATGTTGTTGTGCGTTATAACTTGTACCATCAACTACATTTGATTATTGGAAATTTTTGTTTTGCTGTAATTTGGTTAAACCAGGCTTCGAAAATTCTAAAATTGTTGTTAAAATTTTGAATTACTTTGAAAAGTTTAGTCGAGATTATTTTCATATATAGCATTCTCTTGGATTGGTATTCTCTTGGATTGGCATTCTCTTGGATTGGTACAGTTTAAACTAACGGCATCATTATAAAAACAGCGATAGAGGCCTTAACGGTCATTTTCTAGTAAAACAGAGGGTAAGAATACTCTGGAATTTCTAGTTTTCAAAATTTCAATTCTGAGCGGTCTATGACAGGCCTTAGGTGAGTTTATTTTTCTATTTAAACCTGACTGGAGTTTTTAACTTTTGTAGGACACATCTTCACTTCGTGGCGACCTGGTAGGGTTTGGGTACGCTTGCTCGAATAGGGTGAGTACCTCATTACCTTTCCTAGCCACAGGCTTTCTTAGTTTTAATTTTGAGGGCAACAGCATAAATGAATGATTATACTTGATTAGTGACATTCAGTAAATTATAACGGATGCGTGACCGTGCCACGTACCAACACTTTTTTTATCAGCAAGAGCGAGAATGGAAAAAGTAAGTAGTCAGAAAAGAAGTTTTATCTAGGACACTCCTCATAGTGGATGTTTTGTGAAAATAAGGGAAGGCAGCTAAAAGAAGTACGATGCCATTTATGACACGCGGTGAGTTGACGTGGAGTAGATAAACTTCATTTTCTAATGCTATTTGTAAAGTTGTTTATAGAAGACTGGATCACCATTTGGAGATAACTCGGAGTTATGCGTTCAGTGGGTACATTGAAGGTGACAGTCTGGGTTGTATGTGGCATTCTCTTGGATTGGTACAGTTTAAACTAACGGCATCATTATAAAAACAGCGATAGAGGCCTTAACGGTCATTTTCTAGTAAAACAGAGGGTAAGAATACTCTGGAATTTCTAGTTTTCAAAATTTCAATTCTGAGCGGTCTATTACATAAAAATGCAAAAATCGCCATTTTCAAAACAAAAACACGAAAAAACACACAACCGCAGATACTGAACGAAAAACGGTTGATATAAAACACGAGAAAAATGAGACGTCTTATCGTGTTAACAGGACTTGATAAGACTCTTAGCAGGGACAGAACTTACAAAATGAGACTTCAGCGGAAGATCCGGAGTGGATCAGTACCTTCCAGTGCCACGAATTTGAGTAAACAAGGATTTTTTTTCCAGTGGATCACGGAATTGGAGATTCGGTAATCGGAGACCAATATGTGTTGAGAGACTGTAACAAACTGACTTTTTAGCTACTCTAATGCCCTGAACATTTGAATTAACTCCAGTATTGTTTGATAATTCAGAATATGAGTAGCTAGAAAGAGGAAAGGGTCAATCCATCTCCAATGAATTTAGCATATAACTGTCACCAAAAACATAGTTAAATAGGGTATTCGAGTCGTGTTTTTAATAGCGATTAGGCGGTCTGGGGATCCGAGACCCAACTATGTGGTTGTCTTCGCATGCAAACGAAAGCTGATCAAAAGTCGTTTGACTGATGGACTAAAAATGGTAACTTTTACTTAGCCATAGACAGACCAAAAAATCAACTGGCTAGGTCGAGACGGCGAAAAACGGGTAAAACTTTGGTAACTGACGCCGGCCAATCGTCAATAAGTGCTTTTTCTACGCTCCTTCACTATGTAGTATTTGGGTTAATGTTACATATCGAGACCTGTGTCAAATTTGAGGTTGACCAAAATAGTACAATTAGTCAATTCAGGATGGATAAAACTGTGTGAAGTCTCCTGAAAAAAAACGTAAGATCAAATTCATAACTTAATGATTATCATAATTAGCGCGACTGATTCCATGACTAGTGTTCAGAACCCAATCAAAAGCCTCAAGCGTTAGTACTTAATTATATTACTGTCTGTTAAGTTAGATCCAATACAACAAATAATCATGTTCTACAAAATGATATACAAACAAAAAATTGAACATGCTGGTAGGACAATTTGCTCTCTTTTTTAATCAAAATGACGATTTTTGATAAATTTTTGAATTATTTCACTTGAATTTCTTTTTTTAGATTATTGAAATGAAAGCAAACTTTTTTTAGCTGGTGATTAGACAAATGTGAGAATATTATGTTTCATTTCATTTAAAAATTGCACTCGGTTTAGTTCATTTTAAGCTCATCATATTATCAAGAAAAAAATTTGAGAAAAAATTAAAATGTGTTCAAAAAGTTAAAGCCAATCAAAATGGAACGAAAGATTTACTGCATTCAGTTTAAAGTTGGAGCATTCAGTTTGAAATTGATTGTTTGAGATATATTCGTCCTGTGAGCAAAAGATCATAGGTTTTTTAGAATGAAGATAACTCGGGGGTGAAGGATTTAGAGCTTCTTGAAAATTGTTACTTATGTCTAAGACATCTTTGAGTGAAAACAAATAAGGAAGCCGTAAAACTCTTTTAAAACAAAAATAATTAGTAATTTTTTCATCACATTCTGAACGAAGGATGGGGAGAGCTTGAAAATAACAGCTGCCATATGGAGAATGGTTTTTGCCGTGGAATGATGGTTTCTGCAGAGATTTAACGACACACAAAATCCATAAATGGAAAATCATATAAAACAATCCATACTTGTTTCACAAACTCATACTGCTTAGATCCACTTTTTTCAAACAAATTTATCTTAATCAAAAATAATATCAAATTAATTTTACCTCATTTCTTCTCGTCTGATCAGTAGTTTCATCTTTCGAATGTACTCCAGAAAATATGCTGGTCTCAATTCCCTTGATTTTTTCAAAGTATCAAACAATAATTGGCAGTTGTGCTTTGTTTCGAAAATCCTAGAAGACGAAAAACTAACTTGAGCACAATCCAACTATTCAAGAATAATGAGTGTTGACAACTCGAAAAATCTCAGCAAGAGTATCATGAATAGAAAGAAGGAGAAAAGATATCAGCAATATAAAACACTATTATTCACGATGCTGAAAAAATCTCGGATGTGTACATCGTATATATGAAGCCAAACCTGGCAAAGTTTCAACTATGGATTAGAATCTGGATATGCCTAGAAGAATATATGAAAAAGTAATTTTCGTCGTGAGGATCATATGGTTGTAACAATCAAGAATTACAGTGAGAACAAGCTACATGACATTCAGTTTCCACTCTTCAGAGCAAAGGAAAACTAACTGTTGAGGCAAGTTGTCTATGTCAACTACACTTTGAATGAGTTAAAAGAACCGTCCATAAAGTTTCAGGGACTTTATGTTTGTTGATAATTGTAAGTTCCCAAAATTATTTGTAAAGTTATGTATGTTTCTTTTGGGTTTCTTTTTGGTTTTTCAAAGTTATTTTCCTTACTGAAGCGAACACTTGGATGTAGCAACTTAGATTCTAATGAAAAATACTGATGAAAACACAAGATAATTGGAAATAACTTGTTACTTAAACCAAATTTTTAATTGAACTTGAAAAATTTGTGATATGTGTCATATTTTGACAATAACATAAACAAGAATTTAATTTCAATTAAAAAGAGTTTTTGATTTTCGTTGATTGTTGTTAAAAATTTGTCCATAATTTGATATTTTGGTTGGTTACATGAAATCGCTAAAAAAAATCAACTACCGGCAAAAAAAGCAAGTGTTTGGAATTTTTATTACAATTTTTTGGAAAACGATAAAAAGTTTTGAAAAGAAAACTTTTATAAACAGAAATTTTTCTTTAAAAAAAATTTTGGCTAGAAGAACTCTTTTTTTAGAATAATTTTTAGTAAATGTAAAAAGAATCAACAATTGGTTTTCTACAAAAAAAGATTAATGGCAAATCGATGATTTTGATTAGATTTTTAGTTGTATAGGAACACGCAAAAATGTTAGATGAAGGGGACACTTGATAAAAAAAGTTTTTGACAGACTATGAGCTAATTTTTTAATTACAAGTTTGAACTAAGATTAAATCATCAAAAATTGATTAATTAAACCAGTGGAACCATTCTTTGACATCCTAGAGAGTGTTGGACGCTTAATGAAGGCTGGTTTGGGTTCGGTTCCCCAAAATTGGGGGTTAGTTGATGACGGTGCGGCTGTTGGATGATAACGAAAGGCAATCGTAGTCATCCAAAAATCACCAACTGAAAAATTGTGAGAAAAAAAGCAGCTTTTTTGTGTTAAACACCCTTTTTTTATTTTCGCCTTATATGTTTTCCGCCTAATATTTACAGCCGGAATCTTCTAGATTTGCCGGTACAAGTATTCACAGTTGGAATGAAGTGGAGACTTCGTTATGAGCAAAAAGCTTCTTTACAACTGACTCAGACAAGCACAGTCAGTAAATACACACATTCGTCAATACACACATCCTCAATCGCAACTAGCTTCATCAATAAAAAAAGCATGATTATCGCCAACAACAGAACCAGCAGCTCATTTCGAGACAGATGTTTTAAAAAAAGTTATAAACAATAATTCTTTAAAAAAAAGTTTAAGTTGAAATACAATTGAATTTGAAAAGAGCAAAAATAAAAAAAAGACACGTTTAAAAATTACAGAAATTTAAGCAACGATGGAGCAATCATCAGTTTTCAAGAAATCAGACTCCCACTTTGAGTTTTCAATTCTTTTCCAGAAAAATTGTTTTGAGGGTCTGGTTAGACGAAAGCTTCTGAGGCAAGTTAGTGTCCCATAACGGTTTTTAAAGCAGCATGTTTAAAAAAAACTCCAAAAACTAAGCACCTGAACCATGAATTTGTAATAGAACAGAAAAAAACGTAGAAAATTTCCATCCAAGAATTTGACCTTTTTACTCATTAACTCCTAGAAAGCAATACATATTAACATCTATAATCTTCTGAAATTTCTCAATTCTAGAAGTTTCCATCAAAAATGTATCCAATCAAATTTTCAAAACAAAGTGTTTTATTTGTTGTTCAGGTGATGATTTTGATAATAATTTGTTGATATGGATGTTCATTTTTCTGCTAAGTTTTTTTTCTCAAATCCGAATAAAAATAACTAAATCAAAATTGCGAAATCAAAATAGTTTTCGAAGAGATTTTTTAGATTATTGAAATGAAAGCAAAATCTTTCTTAGCTGGTAATTAGATATACATGACAATAATATGTTTCATTTCTTTTAAAAATTTCACTCAGTTTATTTCATTCCTTCATTCCAAGTTCACTATATTTTCAAGAAAAAAATTCTGAAAAAAGTTGATGTTTTCAAAAAAGTAAAGCCAATGATTATAGAACTAACGAGTTACTGCATTCAGTTTGAAGTTGAAGCATTCAGTTTAGGTTTTAGTTTTTTGAAATACCTTTTTCCAGTGAGCAAAAAATCATAGCTTTTTCAGAATCAAGAAAACTCGAGGTTGAAAGATTCAGGGCATTTAGAAAAGTGTTACTCATGTCTAAGACATGTTTGAGTTTTAAAAAAAAATAAGGAATTCGTCAAACTTTTTGAAATCAAAAATAATTTGGGATTTTTGCATCATATTCTGAAAAAGCTGGGGAGAGCTTGACACATAACAGCTGCCATATGGAGAATGGTTTTAGCAGTGGGATGATGAGTTTTATCAGATAATTAACGCCTACACAAATGAAAAATCATAGAAACATTCCATATTTGCTACTCTACTCAAACTGCTTGGGTTCATTTTAGTCAAAATCATTTATCTCAATCAAAATTTAACCTCATATTCATTTAGCTAATTTCTCTTCGTCTGATCAGTTTATTCTTCCTCCCAATGTATTCCAGAAAAGATGCTGGTCTCACTTACCTTGATTTTTCAAAATATCAAATTAGAATTGGCAGTTAAGCTTTGTTTCAAAAATTCTAGATATAAAAATTTATTTTGCGCACAGTCCAACTATTCAAGAAAAATGAATTTTGACAACTCAAAAAATCTCCTCAAGAGATGAAGAAAAAGATGGAGAAAAGATATCAGCAAGGTGCAACACTGTTTTTCTCGATGCTGAAAATCTTGCACTTGTATATAATATATACGAAGCCAAACCTGGCAAAGTTTCAAATATGGATTAGAAGCTGGATGTACCTAGAAGAGTATATGAATTAGTAACTTACGACATGAGGATCGTGTGGGTGTAACAATCAAGAATTACAGTGTGAACACACTACGTTACATTCAGATTTGACTCATCACAGCAAAGTAAAATTAACTCTTGATGCAAGTTGCTTATGTCAACTGCACTTTGAATGACTTGAAAAAACTGTCCTAAAAGTTTATGGGACTTTATGTTTCTTGATAATTGTAAAGTTCAGTAATTATTTGTAAAGGTTTTTTTAATGTTTTTTTTGGGGTTTCTTTTTGGGTTTTCAAAACTAATTTTCCTTACTGAAGCGAACACTTAGAGATAGCAACTTAGATTTTAATGAAAAAATCTGATAAAAACACAAGATAATCTGAATTAACTTGGATGATGAACCAAATATTAATTGAATTTCCAATTTTTGCTTAACAATTGACAAGAAAAAAAATGTTCAAAAAAATTTTAAAGAAAATTGTGCTGTTCGTCTAATTTTGACGATAACACAAACCAGAATATAATTCCAGTTAAAAACCCCATCACCTAATTTCAAAAATTTGAATTTTGTTTGTTGTTTTTGTTAAATTTTTCCCTATATTGATATTTTGGTTGGTAACATGAATTAACTACAAACAAGTCAATTACCGGAAAAAAACGTATTACAAACATTTGGTAAAAAGATAAACAATTTTTTTAAAAAAGTTTTTTTAAACAGTATCATTTATTCATGAAAAAATTCAAGTTTTGGCAAGGATTCTACACAAAAAAAACAAGAGTGGTGAAGCGATGAAGTTGATTGGATTTTTTGTTGTATAGGAACAACCGATTTATGTTGAAAGAAGAGAATTTTTCTTTAAAAAAAATGCCAGATCATGAGCTCAGTTTTTAGTTATAAGATTGGACCAGGATTAAATCATCAATATTCTATTAAAAAACCAGTGAAACCATTCTATGACATCTTGGAGAGTGTTGGGCGCTTAATGAAGGCTGGTTTGTGTTCGATTCCCCGAAATTGGGGGTTAGTTGATGATGGTGCGACCGTAGGACAAGAACGGAAAGGTAATCGTAGTCTTCGACGACTGAACTGGTGCGAGAACAAAAAGCAGTCTTTTTGCGTATATCAATCATTTTTATATTTGCTTTTTTTATTTTCCGCCTAATATTTACAGCCGGAATTTCCTATATTGGCTTGTACCAGGAGTCAACTATTGGAAGATAGTCGGAACTTCGTTATGAACAGAACGCTCCGATACAACTGACTACGAAAAGCACAGTCTTTAAATTTACACATCCGGCATTTCACACATCCTCAAAAAACAACTGGCTTCAACGTTCAAAATAGCATGACGATCGACAAAAACAGAACCGGAAGCTCAACTCGAGACAGAAGTGAAATCAATCAAGTCATTTTTTTCTATAAAAAGACAATTTTTGTCGTAGCAATTTTTTCTAAAATTCATAGTAACATTCACCACAGAGTCAACACAGATGTATTGTGGTTTTTGCTATCCTCGACACTAGAAAAACGAATAAGTGCACGTCACAGAAAATCACAAAAAAAATTAGAATTTCAGAAAAAAAACACAACAGCCAGATCATCATTGGGGAATTCACTGATAAGCAAACCACGGACACCATAACAGTGGATCTCACAATTCACCGGGACTGGAACTTTCCGACAACATTTGACCTGAAGATCATTTATAAAAGTGATGACATCAACGTCAGCGCGGACGAGACTGACAGTTCCACATCTGTAGGAAACACGACTACTTGGGACCATATCGCCCTTGATAAGTTCAACTATCACGAGTTGCACGAGCAGTGATAATCGTTCTGGGATGGTCTATTGCAGGACCAAACAAGAGTTTCAGCAAAATTTTAAATATTTTCTACCTATCAGGTGACATCCAGTATTTCAATTGAGCCAGAGGCAGAATCATTTAAAGAATTTTGGCCGTGCTGCCAATTGCCCTCCAATTTTCAACAGACAAAGCACAATCCAATTGCTTCGGAGTTTTAACCATAAACGACGAAACCGGAAAAGAGGTAGACGAACTGTATAAAGCCGTGTTTATAAACTTCCCCATCTTACAAGGAAGAAAGACAAAGAACAACTCACACAAAAGGAAACTCAGCTGCAATTTAAGTAAAAGAGA
This sequence comes from Symsagittifera roscoffensis, assembly GCF_963678635.1. Taxonomy (NCBI): domain Eukaryota; kingdom Metazoa; phylum Xenacoelomorpha; order Acoela; family Convolutidae; genus Symsagittifera; species Symsagittifera roscoffensis. The sequence goes on along the minus strand of NW_026971356.1, from coordinate 17,457 downwards.
AGAAGGGAACAAAAACTTACCTGTATTCCATCTAAAAGATAATATTTCAACCTTGAAACGAAAATCCACAAAAAACAGTTCCCAACGCCGAAGAACTCTGAACGTTTTTAACAACCTGGTTTATATCAAACAGAGAGCGACAGTCACAAATTCCAACAGCGTCAACGAAATCAAAGGAAAAACTACGATAAATTCAACTTAACATCTGCTGCGGGACACACACTCAGCTTTGATCAGAAACACAAATAATCAATCATACTGTAAAATAACTAGCACAAATCAAAAAATCCAATCAAATTTTCGAACAACCTGGCAGCAACTCAAAAAGAAGGCAGTCGCTTCTGTCATTCAGAAACCGCCTCAACAGTGTAATGTTATTTCAAGCAGAAGAAATTGACCAGTTTTTTGGCCAAAGAAAATGACTCACACTAAAATCAGCAACCCTAAAAATGATCAAAAAATCATTTGGAACTCTACCAAAGACATTAACAGCATCAAAAACTATCAGCATAAAAATCAACAAACTTCATCATGGAGACAAAAAACAATCCATGACAAACTTTTTTTCTGATGACAAACTTTTTTACATAAAACAAAAAAAATAAGATAGGTTTACGCATTCGAATGCAACGACGCAACGATAACAAAATGCAACGATAACAAAAATGAACAATTTCTATTATATACACATGGTAATAGACCAGCCTAAAAAAATAATAAGCAAAATTTTCAATTTTACACACTCAATCAAAGAAACAAAATGAGTAGACACGAAAAAAAAAACATTAGGAAATCAGCCGGCAGAAAGCGCTTAAATACAATTAGATTTAATGCTAAAACTTACAAAAAATGAATAAAACTCTCCAAATAACTTCTGAAAGCCACAACTCTTTTTTTGCCTAGAAATGCATGAAAACAAAGGTTCGCAACAATGAACGCAGAAGCAACAAAGAAACTACACAACTTTATCCTTTAGCAAGATCAGCAGATGTATCAGTGACAACACATATCCCGCATCGACAAGAAGAAACCCACAACGAAATCAGCATATTCGATAGTCATCATCTTAGGCAAATAGTCTCTGAGACTGCCACAACCGACACTAGCAGAGTCGTTTTTAGGAATCGGAGTGTCTATGATTTTTATTTAAAAACCAAAAGAAACTTCTCTTTCTAATTTTTTTTGAAACCCCTAAACAACGAGGCTGGCTCTAATGTGCAAATTGAAAAATCAGCCTGAATGAATGAATACATTTGAAGTGAGAAAAACACAGAAGTGAAACAAATGTCACGTATAACTAATAATTTCGTAACAGTCGTTTCCTAGAAAGAGTAAACATTTAAAAATAGAAGAGAATGGAGTGATCAACCTAAAACCACTCGTGTCCTCAGCCATTCATGGGCGAAGGTTCGCTTGAACTCTACTTCTTTTAGGTTCAGGCGGTGTTAGTGAGATCTGATGTCTAGGAAATCGACTACTGAGAAACATCTCTCAAACATACGAAGATAGTGCAATGAAAGAAGATGTGACCCAACTTTCCATTCGAAAAACAGACTGCAGATAAAAAACTGAGCCTTGTATCACGGTACAATATTTTTTGCGTCTTATAGTAAAACGGATGATTTTGAAACCAATTTGACTTCTATGAACTAATGCTGACACAACTTTTCCAGCAAATTAAACGTGTAAACTAAATCCATAGCTGATGGTATTTTACAGGATTCGAATACAATGAGCATTTTTTTGTATTGACATCCAGGAGTAATCGGGAAAAGAATCGCGACGTAACCGATTGCGATCTAATGACTGGGTAAAAAACGGTAGCTGCTCTTGTGACTACGAATAACGTGAGTTTGATGTTTGGAGTGTATTAAGATATTGAATGCTGTTGTTTAGAAACCCTAGGATGATTTTGAGAACGAAAAAGTGTTTTTTTTTTAAAACGGTGACGGATAAAAACTATGTGAATCTAGGAATGGCACTAAAGAACTCTTATGGATGTTAAGCTCTTTAGAGCCACTGTAGAAGTTACAGAAGAGTTATGGGGTTCATCTACCATAATTGTACAGTTTTACCCTGGTGTACTGCAAACGAAGTAGAAGATGAAGCTTTCCAATTGAACCTCAGACATAGTCGAATTATCACAGACCAGTGGTTGTAAGTAACGTTGATTATTCAAATTGGATTCTTTTGCGCTTCCAAGATTTCGATATGCAGTGCATATCGTGGCGGTGATTGCAAAGAGCTAACGAGCTGGCAATTATTTAGTTCAAAATTATGTCTCAAATGCATTGAATCGCGCACTTTTTGAAAATAAACAATACTGAAGATGAAACTCATTTTGAAAAAAAAAAGGAAAGCTGAAACTCCTTTTGAAAGTTGTATATTCAGTGATTTCGAGTCACAGAAGATAACATGATCAGTAGCCACTGAATCAAACGCTGTGGAGAACTTTGATCAAATTAATCGTGCACAACTATAATAAGGAAAATTTTCTGAGAGTGTCAGTATATTTGAACTGTTGGAGTACTCAACGCTGATTTATGATATATCTGCAAATTTTTTTCTGCTGCACAAAGGGTGGTTCTCGCACTAAAAATCTGGAACAATGGATATCTACTAACCAAAGGACTAACAGATCCATCACAAACCGTATAATTCAGAAATTTGGTAACACTCGGTAATGCCAAACGTAAATTTAAAAGAAATAGGCCATTTTACCATTAGCTCAAGAGTCAGGGACTCTACCTTTTTCTTTTTTCTGTTTTTGCACCTCCTTCTATCAGGGTTAAATCGGTTTGCTTAAGCAAGGAGCCCTTATTCAATTGACAAGATCATTATTCAATTGACAAGATCAGTAGCCACAGTTAAATTGCTGTGGATCAATTTCATGTAATCCGCCTGGTAAAGTTATAATTGGAATTTTCTCTGGTAGTGTTAGTAATTTTCAATTGGAGTAGAACGATGATCGATGCTGACCCAAGGTAGATATACAAACACTTCTCTGCTGCTGGCATTTTGATTCCCTGCAGGAAAATTTTGGAACGCGGGAAAGCTGCTCCTCATTGTCTACCAAAATCGTCACAGCCCGCAAAGATCTAAATCCTTGCGGGCATGATGATTTGTTGATAGAAACACATGTAAAACAAATCTGAAAGCAAGCAACGCCTGCAAAAGAACAACTGTAGGATTCTCTTTGCTTGAAAAATTTGGTTCAGCTGGTCAATATGGGCAACATACTGAAATTTTTGATAGTGTGAATACTTTATGGTGCAGTAAATCAACATTTTTATGGTTCAGAGCCATTATTCCGTTTGTATAAACGTGTTTGCCTTAGAGCAAAGGGCGAAAGGATCATTCAACTATACATTGGCACGAAGGCGTTCTCGATTGTTTTCGTAACTCATCGCAAAAAAAAATCGTTTAATTCAATGGAGATAGAAAAGAGAACGAGTGCTGAGTGCAGAAAGAACAAGATAAGAAAAGATGAGAATTGAATTGTGAGTGGTAAGAAACGAGTGATGACCCGCCCAACTTTCTCAAACAGGATGTTACAGAAGAAAGGTGATAAAAAATTGATCCAAAATAGGACTCTTTGAGAAACTTAAAAAATTTGAGAAAACTTTTGGGAAAGATAGAACAACCAGAGTAGTAGAAGGGTGGGGTGATCAGGGGGGGGGGGGGGTGCCTGCGGACCCCCATGTATTAACATAGGCTATAGAGTATCCGGTCCGCAGGCTATGTCTTAAGATAGGTTATAGATTTTCCAAAGTATTAGGAAAGGGAATAGGTTTCCCAATGTATTAAGATACGAGGTTTCAGATGGTAAGTTTCAGAAAAATTTTTGGCGCCCGATCTTACCATGTTTTAAGATAGTAATTAGATTTCCCATGTACTAAGATAGTGTATAGATATCCCTATGTATAAGGATTAGAAATTCCTTGTATTAACATAGGGAATAGATTTCCCAATGTATTAAGATAGGGAATGGTAAGGTTTCAGTGTGATGGTAAGAAAATAGTAAGAAAAACGGGATTTTTTGGATTTTGTGTGGAAATGTCTAGTTTTTTCGCAAAAATCTCGGCATGCGTTATGTAATTCTTGAGTGTTACATGTAGAATGTGCAATGAAGAGAATATATTTATTGGTTCATGGTAAGTCCATGGTAAGATGTGCAAAAATTTGGAAATGCTTATAAAAAAAATTGTTATTTTTTCAAAAAACTTCAAAACACGATATGATTTGATATAATTTATATAATAACTTTTTATTAGATGATCCTTTTTTAGAAACTGTACTCAATTTAGCTTAAACTATGCTGAAACCTACTGAATATTGATATCGAAAAAACAATATAAACTAGACAAGAAATCTCATTTATCTCACTAGGGTATCAAATTTCAAATCTTAGTTATGTTGGAAAAATTCAATAAAATTTATTGATTAAGAAGTTTCATAAACATAGTCTGGTTCTGATCTACAAAGTTTTTAAAAATCTGTGATTACTTCATTCTGATTGGTTATTAACACAAATAATGTCTGTGAAAGTATCCTCAAAATCTACAAATTTTAAAAAAATGGTTGAAAAATTCATGAGAAGAAGAGATCAACTCTGATTGGTTGACATTAAATTTCTTGAAAATTTCATGACTTTTGAAGCTCAATTCTGATAGGTTGACATTGAATTTGTTGAAAATTACATGACTTTTGAAGCTCAATTCTGATTGGTGGTCATTGAATTTGTCGAAAATCACATGACTATTGAAGCTCAATTCTGATTGGTTGATATCAGAAAAGATCAAAATTTCCTTGTAATTAATGCTTGATTCTGATTGGTTGATACTTTTAAAAAGTCCATGGTTAGATTGGATGATTTTAATTTCAGCTAGGCTAAATAGCATATCCACTCTGATTTTCTTTTCGTTGAAAACAATTGGTTAATAAGTTTGCTGTTTTTATTTACTTTTATTCATTTTTTGAGGTTATTCAACTCACCTTGTCTAAAAATTTGGTACATTTTAAATCTCCCATTTAATTTTTCATTACTATTGAGATGTCTTTACTCAATAGAAACGAAAGAGTTGCATGTCTTGAATGTGGCAGGGAATACACTCACAAAGATGCATCAAGACATCGTAGAACATGTGGTGTTTTGAAGTGTTCTAACTGTAATTTTTATACTTATAGCAGCGAGGAACTCGCTAATCATTTCAAGAAGAACCATTCTCAGCATAATATTAAAATATGTGCTCAGCAGACTGCAAACACACTTCAGGAGAAGGTAAATTTTTTAAGTTTTTTTTTTTTTTTGAAAACTTAGAAATTACTATGATTATTAGTTTTTACCGAATCTGAAAAGTCTCAGCAATTGTAACAAATCTAGTCAGTAATTATACAATGTTTTCATTACATTACCTGAACTGTCATTTATTTTTTTATTCAAAGGTTTTGATTGATGTTAAAGACAGCAAAAATCGAGTTCAAATCGTCGTGAAGCTTTCCATGGAACTCGATCCGAAAACTTTTAATCAACAGTAAAAACTCCCTTGGTTGCAAGCTTGCGGAGACTTTGTTGTGATAAATTTGTAGTAAAGTGCATAACATATGCTAATGAGTATTTAAGTATTCGCCTAAAAATTGTAAAACTTGGATATTTGGAAAACATCAACTAATTGAAAGGTTTTTTGTAGTTACTATTTTAAAGTTTTCCTTGTTTAGTGCTTGTAAAAGTGTTCATAGAGCAGAGCTTTTTAAGCAGATAATGTGGTTAGACTTATTAAGAATTATGTTAATCTATTGATTTTTTGATGATTTTAGAAAAGAAATTGATAAATGACCTGGAAAAAATGTATAATTTGCTAAACTTTGAAAGTCTCAAGATAATGATATACATCATTCCAACTAAAAATTTAGTCCAAAAGAGAAATTCAGATTTAAAACAGCATTATACAGTTATGAGGTTGAGAAAATTCCTTAAAGCTTTTTAGTAAAGGAATTATGGTATTAATTCAGCTTCGGATTATTGAACGTTCGTTGAAACGATACATTTTTCCATCTAAAATTCATTTTTCAAGTAAAAATTTGCTCAAATTGGATTCATTTGGTAGATAGTAGATGAAGCAGAAACTGAGAAAATGCTAAAATGAGATAGAAATTCAATTTATTCCTTAGGAGATTTGAGATAATTTTACTAAAATTTAGCTTATAAAGTATATCTTGAGAAAAAATCCGACATAAAAATTCTCAAAGTCTTATATTTATGCGTAATTCATTAGAAAAAATTGTTATCATTTGATATATTAGGTACTTTATATGAAAGATCAAAATTTTTGAGGATAATTTTTGAGAAGCAAACCCAATTCGACATCTTTTGGAAGAAGATACATAAAGCATAAATCGAAAACTTGCTTTCAAGATCTACTTTTCCTTGCTACATACATACACAATACTACATAGAATATACAACACTATATACAATACATTACTAAATTTTTACTACATAGAGTTTTTTTCTTAATAAAAATCGGAAAATTACACAATTGTTCCAGTTTGCACCTTGATTTGCTTTGCTAAATCAATTTTTTGAGACTCGCTCTTTCAGAAGTTTTTATATTGTATATGTTAGGAACTAGTTTCTCTTGCGTATTTCCGGAGATTTTCAGATTATAAGTAATAGAGCTGCTCCTAATTTGTTCTTATATTGTAAAAATACACCTTTATATTCTCATTTTGTACATATATTTTTGAATGCTTTAACTAGCACAAATTCTTCGAGAAAATTTCCGTCAAAATTTAAAAAAAAAAGCGAGTTAATAACTATTTTGCAAGAAAAGTGATAATTATTGATCCCAAAATGTGTATTTTTACTTAAATAGTTTACGATAGCAACTGAACAGGGGAACCTTGAGGAAGATATTAACATTTTTTATTGTAATAATCATACGGTATCAGTTCTAATTTCATCTCTGCCAGCAAATTGTTTGTTCAATTGATACTATTTTCCTCCTAAATACTCCAGTTTTGACTAAATTTTCTAGTAGGGTATGTTCAATAGCGAAAACATGTATTAAACAGAAAGCAAGAATAACTTTAAAACATGGAAAAACTCTACGGAAAATCTTGAAAGTTATGTTGCAGAAGCAACAGAGAGATAATCATCAGTTATGAAGAAGTTTTTGTTGAATTTGACCCAATATAGAAAAAATTTTCAAGAAACATTTATCCCATTTTAAACAATTTTAGCAATAAACTGTTCATTTTTTATCAATAATCTGAAATTTCTAAATTTTAACATAAAAAATTTCTCACAAGTTTTAATTTTTGTACAAATTTGGGTAATTCAATGAGAAAAAAGTGAGGAGGAGTTGAATCATGGAGTTTGATTTAGAAATTTCATAGAATATTGCGCTTAATGTTCATTTGAATTGCGATTCCTAAAAATCATCCCTGAACTGGACAAAAACAATTAGTTAAAAACCAAAATAAAAAGTTCGAAATGGAAATTTTCATGTAAATTTGATTAATTTTCATTTTACCTTTTCAAAAATTACGACTAATTTCACTGTTTTCCGGAAGTTTCAATATTGATTCTGCTACTATGAACCTTCTTTTCAGTGTTTAGAGCATTGTATAACCAAGTATATAGCTCAAATTAAGGTAAACTTCATTGTATTTCAGTATATTGAGAAAAAATTGTGGAAAAAGTCATTTTTTTATTCAAAATTTTGTATCCTTGTCTCAACATAATGCCAATTAAAATACAATCTTAGCTTATTTTTAAAACCAATTGATGAAATTATGTTTAAAATTAGATCAAAAACAACAAAACATTAACCAAAATTATGAGATTTCTGCAATTTTTTCCAAAAATTTGCAGTTTAATCCAAATACTTAAAATTTTTGCAATTTTTTCCAAATACTTGAAAATTTTGCAATTTTTTCCAAAAACTTGAATTTTGTTTTAATGTTTCAGTAGGTTTCAGCATAGTTTAAGCTAGATTGAGTACAGTTTCTAAAAAAGGATCATCTAATAAAATAGTTATTATTATAAAATTATATCAAATCATATCGTGTTTTGAAGTTTTTTGAAAAAATATCAATTTTTTTTATAAGCATTTCCAAATTTTTGCACATCTTACCATGGACTTACCATGAACCAATAAACATATTCTCTTGATTGCACATTCTACAAGTAACACTCAAGAATTACATAACGCATGCCGAGATTTTTGCGAAAAAACTAGACATTTCCACACAAAATCCAAAAAAATTCCGTTTTTCTTACTATTTTCTTACCATCACACTGAAACCTTACCATTCCCTATCTTAATACATTGGGAAATCTATTCCCTATGTTAATACAAGGAATTTCCAATCCTTATACATAGGGATATCTATACACTATCTTAATACATGGGAAATCTAAACACTATCTTAAAACATGGTAAGATCGGGCGCCAAAATGTTTTCTGAAACTTACCATCTGAAACCTCGTATCTTAATACATTGGGAAACCTATTCCCTATCCTAATACATTGGAAAATCTGTAACCTTTCTTAATATATAGCCTGCGGACCGGATACTCTATAGCCTATGTAAATACATGGGGTCCGCAGGCATCCCCCCCCCCCCCTGATCACCTCACCCTTCTACTACTAACCAGAAAAATTAAAAATGTGGAACAACGACAAGATAGACAAATAATAACTTATTGCAATTGTTGTTTTATCAAACGAAAGTTTGATGATCAAGAAACTAGCTCAAAGCATATGATTACACGATTAGGCAAAGATGTAATTTTGTCTTTCTGACTATCAGGCTGGGTAGATTTTCATCTTTCGAAAAGCAATTGGTATTCGTCATGAAATAAATCAAAAAAATTAGGTTGAACAAACAATTAAAAACTATATACTAAAACAAACCTTCTGGTTAAGCTTGTACATCTTTAGTGACAAGAATGCCTTATGTCATTTGTATTACTTTTTTCCGATTGTCTCCATATTTTTGGAGTTAAATACTTCGGCATGACTGAACTTGATGTTAGCTGATTCACTTGGCATGGCCAACTTTGAAACCATTTTGGTTTCTAAGAACTAATGCTGACAAACTTTTTCAAGCAAATTAAACGTGTAAACTAAATCCATAGCTGATTGTATTTTACAGGATTCGAATACCATGAGCATTTTTTGTGTTGACATCCAGGAGTAATCGGGAAAAGAATCGGGACGGAACCGATTGCGATCTAATGACTGGGTAAAAAACGGTAGCTGCTCTTGTGACTATGAATAACGTGAGTTTGATGTTTGGAGTGTATTAACATAATGAATTATCTTGTTTAGAAACCCTAGGATGATTTTGAGAACGAAAAAATGTTTTGTTAAAACGGTGACGGATACAAACTATGTGAACCTAGGAATGGCACTAAAGAATTTCTATGCATGTTAAGCTCTTTAGAGCCACTCTTGAAGTTACACAAGATGTTTGGGGTTCATCTACCAAAATTGTACAGTTTTACCCTGGTGTACTACAAACGAAGTCAAAGATGAAGCTTTCCAATTGAATCTCAGACATAGTCGAATTATCACAGACCAGTGGTTGTAAGTTACCTTGATTGTTCAAATGGGAATCTTTTGCGCTACCCAGATTTCGATATGCAGTGCATATCGTGGCGGTGATTGCAAAGAGCAAACGAACTGGCAATTAACTAGTTCTAAATTATATCTCAAATGCGTTGAATTGCGCACTTTTTGAAAATAAACAATACTGAAGATGAAACTCCTTTTAAGAAAAAAAGGAAAGTTGAAACTCCTTTTGAAAGTTGTATCTTCAGTGATTTCGAGTCACAGAAGATAACATGATCAGTAGCCACTGAATCAAACGCTGTGGAGGACTTTGAAATCAATCGTGCACAACTATAATAAGGAAAATTTTCTGAGAAGATCAGTATATCTGAACCGTTGGAGTACTCGCACTGATTTATAAATTATCTGCTAATTTTTTTTCTGCTGCACAAAGGGTGGTTCTCGCAATAAAAATCTGGAACAGTGGATAACAAACCGTAATATTCAGAAATTTGGTAACACTCGCTAATGCCGAACGTGAATTTAAAAGAAATAGGCCATTTTACCATTAGCTCAAGAGTCAGGGACTCTACCTTCTTCTGTTTTTGCACCCCCTTCTATCAGGGCCAAATCGGTTCGCTTAAGAAACAGGCCCTCAAGATCGTGTTTCAGCTCAAAGGCTACCACCACTCTAGAGAAAAGCATGTCTTTTGATAAGCTTTGGACCTTTGACTCATTTCAGATAGATTCACTTAAAGCTCGCAATTTTTCAATATAAGTCTTTATAATGTCCTCATAGTCGTTGCGTCTCACAAAAGTGCGGAGCTCGCCAAAGCCGATGGACGAGTCCCTGCGTTAAAATAAAATTGTGATTTTTCTTAGTGCAACATAATTGTAAAATTTCATCAGACATTGTTACGAAAAAGTAATCGTTACTGATGTGATTTTTGCAAAAAAAAAACGTTTCTTTCCAGCTAGCTGGGCAACTAAGTCCACAAGTGGGCAACTAGCTGGGCAACTAAGTCCACAAGGTTTCTCGTCCCAATATGAGGGGCGGGTCAATGTTAAAGAGTAGATTTCTTAGTATTTGTTAGTACACGTAAGTACCTTGTTAGCTCGACAAATAAAGAGTTCTTCAATCAGATAAAAAATCTTTGATTCTCAGCATGTAGTAGTATATATGTTCCCGGTGTAAATTTGACTGGGAATTTACAGAGCACCTGTTGTTGGTTACATGACACGGGAATTTGGTTAAGTTTTTGTATACAGAAGATCTCAAAGAAAAAATAAATGTCTAATGGATTTACTGTTATTCTAATGTTTCATGTCATAAAATTATCATGAAGTTCTTTTAGCATTCGTCTTTTCAACCCGAGTATCCTTGTAGAGAAAATTGGATAATCACGAGTTGATGATGATTTCTGGCTTTTGCTGCAAGGGCATTTGCTGCATTGAAAATACAGTCGATATTGGCATGATTGTGTGAAGATACTCATAAAACATTACGTTTTTCTTTTGTTTTGTTGGGAAACAACGTTGTTTTGAAAACGGAACTTTATCAAGTTGAAGACTCCTAGACAAGTTGAGTGAACCCAATGATCATACCAATGTCCGTCAGCTTGTTTAGAGTGACCTTTAAGATTAAAGTCGAAATTTCGGATGGTAACTACCATCAGCGTAATGTTATCGCTGGCGTTCTACAAACTCAGCAGAAGTTTTTTTGCAAAAAAACTAGGGAAGCTTTCGAGTTGGAACGGAACCACAGGAAGAGCCTGATTATCTCGGACCAGTGGTTGTCAGCTACCTAATTATTCAAACAGTTATATTTTGTGCTACCCACATTTCGATATCCAGTGCACATCGTGGTAGTGGTTGCAAAGAGCCGACGAACTCTGATAGTCTAGTACTCAAATGCGTCTCAAATACGTTAAATCGCAAGCACGTGAGAATGGTCTTGCATGTTGCTGACAACAATGTGCATCGCTTTTTTCCAACAAATCCAATAGTGAGCTTGAATGTGTATTTGATAAAAAAAAATCTGAAGAGAACAAAACCTGAAGGGTACAACTTCAGTGATTTCGAGAAACAAAACATGACAAGATCAGTAGCCACAGTTAAGTTGCTGTGGATCAATTTCATGTAATCCGCCTGGTAAAGTTATAATTGGAATTTTCTCTGGTAGTGTTAGTAATTTTCAATTGGAGTAGAACGATGATCGATGCTGACCCAAGGTAGATATACAAACACTTCTCTGCTGCTGGCATTTTGATTCCCTGCAGGAAAAATTTGGAACGCGGGAAAGCTGCTCCTCATTGTCTACCAAAATCGTCACAACCCGCAAAAATCTGAATCCTTGCGGGCATGATGATTTGTCGATAGAAACACATGTAAAAGAAATCTAAAAGCGAGCAACGCATGCAACGCCTGCAAAAGAACAACTGTAGGATTCTATTTGCTTGGAAAATTTGGTTCAGCTGGTCATTATGGGCAACATACTGAAAATTTTGATAGTGTGAATACTTTATGGTGCAGTAAATCAACATTTTTATGGTTCAGAGCCCTTATTCCGTTTGTATAAACGAGTTTGCCTTGAAGCAAAGGGCGAAAGGATCATTCAACTATACATTGGCTCGAAGGCATTCTAGAATGTTTTCGTAACTCATCGCAAAAAAATCGTTTACCTCAATGGAGATAGAAAAGAAAACGAGTTCTGAGTGCAGAAAGGACAAGATAAAAAAAGCTGAGAATTGAATTGTGAGTGGTAAGAAACGCGTGGTGACCCGTCCAAATTTCTCAAACAGGATGTTACAGAAGAAATGTGATAACAGATTGATCCTAAAATAGGACTCGCAAAAAATTTCCCCAAAAATTTTTGAGAAAATTTTTGTGAAAGATAGAACAACCAGAACAATTAAAAATGTGGAACGACAAGATAGACAAATAATAAATTATTGCAATTGTTGTTTTATCAAACGAAACTTTGATGAATCAAGAAATTAGCTCGAAGCATATGATTACACGATTAGGCAAAGATGTAGTTATGTGTTTCTGACTATCAGGCTGGGTAGATTTTCATCTTTCAAAACAATTGGTAATCTTCATGAAATAAATCAAAAAAATTAGGTTGTACTAACAATTAAAAATTTTATACTAAAACAGACCTTCTGGTTAAGCTTGTACATTTTTAGTTAAAAGAATGCCTAAAGTCATTTGTATTACTTTTTTTCTGATTGTCTCTTCATTTTTGGAGTTTAATACTTCGGCATAACTGAATTTGATCTTATCTGATTCACTTGGCAGGGCCGATTTTGAAGCTTTAAAACGCTGAAAAAAGGGCACTCTTCAATTATATTGCTTTTCAATCAGGAAACGAACTTCGTTACATAAACTTGGCGTATCAAAAACAAAAGTTTTCGTTCTCAGTTATTGCTTAAAAACTCCACCAGGTTGATACTTGTGAACATCATACTCTATCTCGGTACAAAGAGCCAAAAAAAATTTTGCAGATGAAAAACTTTTTGTCCCCGCAAATGGATAAAAGCATACCTTGTCCTAATGCACGTGAAAATTTAAGATGTGTAAGAAAAAAAATCTTAAACCAAATCCAAATGTTGATCTCATGACAAATTAAACTTCATCATTTTTTATAGAAAAACTGATTTGACTTCCAACTTGTATGACACCTTATCGTTTTTTGTAGCATTTTGACGAAAGGTGTAAAAAAAGTTTTAGTATTTTTGAAATGGCTTTGCTAAGAAAACTGAACCAAATGTTGGCTTCAGAATGATTGGAAATACAAAAAAAAAATTTGGTTTCGAAAAAGATTGCAGGGAAATCATCAGATAATTTCTCTATATTAAAAGTCCTAAATTGTTTGTGTATCAGTTGAGCATCATAGTTGCTTTTGATACATGAATTTTTTGTAGTGTACGTGAATGAGAACAACAAAACGGTTACCCATGCAAGAGTTGACTTTGTATCAGTTGCTGCATTAAACAACAACACCTGGAGAAAACATGGGAATTGCCCGTCGCCCATTTACGGTAAAAACAATTCACAATCAACAAATCGTGTTTTTCAGTTCCTGTTTTCATTTTTGTGTACTGCATTTTTTTTTAAATCATTTTGTTTTATTTTATGATATACTATTTTTGTTTAGTGTTATACTTTTGAAAAAACCTTGTAGTATGATTTTATAACCTTTTAGTTTTTATTATTTTATAGTGTTCTATTTTACCTCAAATTGTTTTTTTATATTATATTATACTTTGTTATTTTATTTATTGATTTTTTTATTTTGTTGTTCGTTCTTAAAATTTATAAATTTAAAAAATTAGTTAATTAACAATCTTCAATCCAAATCTATGAAAAATCTTTCTCCTGCTTTATAGAAAAGCCATTTCAACTGAAGTAATTCTATGGACCTTTTTTTTGTATCGTTTGATGTTTTAAAGATATCATGATAGTAGTTCATTCCGAAGTCAAATTTATGATATTGTCGAAATGTTCACATTCTCCCTTAGCTAGTTTTAACTTTGTTTGTATAAATTTATTTAAAGTTGGTAGTGTGTTTTCAAATAGAAACTTCGCTCTCTGGAGTGTTGCTTCAATTTTTAATTTTAGCCAAGATTCACAAGGACAAGAAAAATATCCATTTTTTGGACTCCAGATTTCTTTTTCTGCCACCATGATTTCATTTTGACAATTTTTACAGTGCAGATGAATCATTGGCGAAGGAGTGTTGTCAAATTTTTGCAGTTATAATAGAGCATGAAGTTCCATTAGCAAACTGACTCCCTTGAATGGTCCTTTTCTCGGCTAACAGTTCCGATTTTTGATCAGGGAAAAACTAGTACATCTTTCATATATGTTTTGTAGATAACAGGCCACTGGCTGGAAAACCCAGTAAACACTGTACGGCAAGACGACTGTTCATGTTAATGCTGTCATTTGTAGAACAACTTGCAGCTTTCCATCGATGTGACCACTTCTAAGCAATTTAGTAGCTGCGTGAATTGCGCTTTTAATTTCCTCAATTTACCACCGTAGAAGTTTCTTGAATATTTTGAATCTTGTCTTGTATGTACTTGTTACCCACTGAACAACAACTCTGCGCAAAATTTCTCCAATGCGTATTGTCCTGATTTCCTCACACGATCTGTTAAAAGTTTTTATCTACAGCCTATTAAATTTTCTAAACTCTCTATTTTTTATATTTCCGGTACAGATGTTTTTAAGCTATTTGTACAATAATTTTAAACAGAAAATCAGAGGACAGTTTGTGTTTTTTGAAAGAACCATCTTTTTGAAAACAATAGCATCTGAAACATTAGGGCTTCGACCTGCCTAATTTTCCATTGCCGGTTTTTGGGTTTTTCAAACTGATTATGGGTGAGTTTTTTTTCTGTTGTTTGACAACTTTATCACTGTTTTGAAGGTTTTTTTGTATTTGTGTCTGTCGAGAAGCTTCACGTGGTCTGTTATCTACCTTCAGGAGCAACTCATTTGAAATAATTTTTCGTTTTAGCTTCAAAATTACTTATTATTCATAATCTTTCATGTTAAGCTCGTCCTACACTAAAAGTTGCGTCTAAATCATCATCTTTTGCACTAATCGTTTTTTCGAAATATTAGCTTGGTCTGTTTATTTTGACTTGCGGTTTTTTTGAAGCGTTAACATACAAAAATATTTGCAGAGACAAACTTATCAACTGGTTTCCGACAAAAAGCATATTCGTTTGCATTCGTCGATATTTTTGTGTCCTTGCTAAGTTGCATAGCAACAACAATTGGAAGCCAAAAACGGATATTTCCAAATGCATCTTTTGAGGTGAACCCCATAGACCAGTTGAAGAATAAATTTTTACATGCGGATGATTTGCTGGAATTTGTGATTTTCTACTAAAGATTTTTCTTTAATTATAAAAAAATTGATAAATATCATCGCAATAACTGGTACCTTTTAGCTGTAAGTAGGAAACTTTTATATAAGGCCTGAATGATCTTAACTCAGTTATAAATTGTTGTGACTTTGTGTGATTTTTGTACTATTTTGTTTACCTTCCTTTTTTATTCATACAATCAAACTCACAGCTTATATAAGAATACCTAAAAAAATGGTTCGAATAAATTGTAAATTCGAAAAATAAAGATCCCGAAGTTTAAGTTATGTACCAGATTTGTAAGTTAAAGTTATTGAAATTGTTGTGAAAAAAAAGCAACAGAAATTCTGAATGGATTTCTCGATGTGGCTGTGAAAAACTGTGAGTTTCATTGTAAGAAAAAAAAAGGTGATGCTAACAAAATAGTACAAAATAACACAAGTCCCAACAATTTATAACTGAATTATGATCATCTAGGTCTTTCACAAAAATTTTGACACGTGCAGCTGAAAGATACCAGTGATTGCGATGATATTCACCATTTTTTTTGCAAATAAAGAAGAATCTCTAGTAGAAAGTCACAAGTTGTCTAAATTCTCCTATCAAATCATCATTTTGAAACTGTTTCAGTCAAAAGCTTTGTGAAAAAATTGTTTCTGAAACTTGTTTTTACCTTCTTCATGGTTGATTTGTAACTCATGAATCCAAATCAAATAATATATCTCCCAATGATCAAATTCCTCTCAGAGCAAAAAAAGCCGTTTTTCTAATTGATTTTCTTAGATAATGAACGACTTTAGAAAGCTTATTTTCCGTTTTCTCGCTTAATTGATTGCAAATTTTTTTGAAAATCACTGACGCTTCCCTACCCATAGCCTCATTTTTGGCAAATAATTTTATATTATATTATGTTAAATTATATAAATCTATATTATACTTTGTTATATCATATATTTTATAATATTTTGTCTTACATTAAATTATACTATACTATATTAAACTATATTATATTATAGTGTATTAAAATGTTTTAGTTTAAGTTATTTTGATTCAATTATTTTTTATTACACTTTTTTATATTATTTTTATCAAATAATATCGAACTATACTAGGCTATCGTATAATACTTGATTTCTTTACAACAAATTATATTACATTAAATTATACTAAGTTATATTAATTAAATTAGAAGTTATTTTAACTACTTTTTATGTTACATTGTATTTTTTTTACATTTTTTTTCATTAAAAATTCCGAAAAAAAAAAAGAAATTTGTTTGCATTGGTTGATGTTTTTGTGTCATTGCTACTGTTACATATCAACAATCATTGGAAGCCAATAACGGAAATTTTCAAATGCATCATTTGGGGTGAAACCATAGACCAGTTAACGAATAATTTTCTTACCATTCAGATTATGTGTCGGAAGTTGTGATTTTCTACTAAAATTTCTTCTTTATTTGCGAAAAAAAAAATTGGTGAATATCACCGCAATCACTGGTATCTCTTAGCTGTAAGTATTAAATTTTTGTGTAAGGCCTGAATGGTCATAATTCAGATATTAATTGTTGAGACTTATCGATTTTTGTACCATTTTGTTAGGCATCACCTTTTTCATTCAAATAATCACACTAAAATAGTATCAACTTTTTCATTCAAACAATATAATAAAAATCATTTGAAAAATTAAAAATTCGAAAATTGAAGATCCCAAAATTTAATTTATATGCCAGATTTGTAAGTCAGTTAATGAAATTGTTGTGAATGTAACCAAGAGAAATCCTGATTGAAAATCTCGATGTGGCTGTGAAAACTGTGAGTTTGATTGTATGAAAAAAAGGTGATGCTAACAAAATAGTACAAAAATCACACCAAGTCTCAGCAATTTATAAGTAAATTATGATCATTCAGGAGTTACACAAAAATTTGATGCTCAAAGCAAAAAGATTTCTTTAGATAACCAATTTTTTTTTGCAAATAAAGAAGAAATCTTAGGAGAAAATCACAAGTTGCCTG